>NC_045972.1:23174303-23456046 GCF_010909765.2 Amblyraja radiata | reverse complement strand
AAAGAACAATGTGCAATTCTGCACTGTCTGCTGGTCTGGGATTCTGTCCAGAATGTCTCTATTTAATGGGATGTGGCATGCTCTTCCACTGTGCCAATGGATCAGATCCCAAGTGTTTATGATCTCTGCTTGAATATAAACCCCTGGCAATTCATCAACCCAATAAATCTCTCTCTCCCTCACACACACAGAGACATGCGCTCTCTCGCACTCTCTCTGTCGCTCTCTCTCACTCTCACACTCTCACTCACACTCACTCCCATCCTCTCTCGAATACTCTCTTGTGCTCTCTCTCTCTCTCTCTCTCTCTTTCTCTCACAATCTCTCTCACTCCCATATTCTCTCGCTCTCTCTCTTCTCTGTCTCTCTCACACAGTCTCTATCTCACTCCCATCATATTCTCCCTCTCTCGTTTCTCACTCGCTCTTGCTCTCTCACTCACTCTTTCTCACTCTCACATTCTCCCTTGTGCTTTCTTGCACTCTCTCTCTCTCTCTCACTTCCTCACACTCTTTCTCACTCTTTCTCACACTCCCCATCACACACTCTCCTCTCACACTCTCTCCCTCTCACCACCCCTCTCGCAGACACTGGACGCATGCACACACACACTTATACGGATGCCATAATACAATGCAAACGCACACACAGACTCCGCAATATACGCACGCATACTTGCACATACGCATTGCTTGGTTGGTTTGGGGCGAGTGGGGCAATTAGCCACGGTGCTCTCGGGCTGCATGAAAGGCCAATTGGACCAATACTCAATATATTGAATCATACTCCAGATAACAGTTATGTGCTTCTTCCTAGAACATATGCTTCTCCTTTGAAGGGGGCTTTAAACCAAGGCATCCATCTGCTGTTTCAGGTGGACCTAAATGATTCTATGGCACAACTTCAAAGACCGGCAGAGTGTTTCTCCCGAGTCAACCTACATTCCCCCAATCAATATTTCCAACATTGTTTATCCCGACATATTATGGCATCATAGCTTCTGGAGTCGTGCTGAGTATAAATTGTTACATGGCAACAGCACTTTAAACTTATTACATTGCTTGCAAAGTGCTTTCAGATGTCATTAAAGGAGCAGTAAATGCAAGTGTATACATCTTTTTTCTTAATAACGCTTTGTGGATAAGTGGAAGAAGGAACTGCAGATGCTGGTTTATAGCGACGATAGACAAAAAGTGCAGGAGTAACAGCGGGTCAGGCAGCATCTCTGGGGAAATAGGAATAGGAGATGTTTCAGGTTAGAAGCCTTCAGAGTTAAGAAGTCTGCAGAGCCTAATGAGGGGTTACAACCCCAAACGTCACCTATTCTTTTTCTCCAGAAATGCTGCCTGACCCAGCACAGTAGCACAATGGTCGAATTGCTACCTTTCAACGCCAGAGACCCAGGTTCGATCCTGACTGCTGGTGCTGTCTGTATGGTGTTTGTTCATTCTCCCTGTGACCTTGTGGGTTTTCCCTGGGTGCTCTGGTTTCTAACAGTAATGTAGGAAGGAACTGCAGATGCTGATTTATCCTGAAGATAGACACAAAATGCTGGAGTAACTCAATGGATCAGGCAGCATCTCTGGAGGCATTTGCTGGAGGAATAGGTGACATTTCGGGTCGGAACTTGTCTGAAGAAGGGTTCCGAACCGAAATGTCACCTATTCCTTTTCTCCGGAGATGCTGTCTGATCCGCTGAGTTACTCCAACATTTTGTGTCTATCTTCAATTCTAACAGGAGAGTACACATCAAAGTTGTACAGGAGAGATAGACTTAGATTGTGCACGAACGTGTGTGGAATCATATTCAAAACCTTTTTATCTCACATCTTCTGTCTTTCCATCACTATCCTTTGTCTGCCTATCAACCCCCCTCCCCTTTACCTTTATCCACCTATCACTTGCCAGGCTTTGTCCTGCCCCCACCTCCCTTCCAGCTTTATTACCCCCCCCCCCCCCTCCCCCCCCGCCCCACCCCACCCCCAAAGACATTCAGTTCAGTCTGATCCGAAACGTCACTTATCCATGTTTTCCAGAGATGCTGCCTGACTGCTGAGTTACTCCAGAACTTTGTGGCATTTTCTATGCTTTATATTCTTGATCGCTTGTGTGGAAATGCGTGTAGATACATTTCGTAAATTAATTAGTCGTAGAAGCAGATTTAGGACATTCGGTCCATCGAGTCAACTCCGCCATTCAATCATGGATGATCTATCTTTCCCTCTCAACCCTGTTCTCCCACCTTCTCCACATAACTGTTGACACCCTTACTAATCAAGAACCTGTCAATCTCCGCTTTAAAAATATCCATTGACTTGGCTTCCACTGCTTTCTGTGGCAATGAATTCCACACCTTCACTACCCTCTGAATAAAGAAATTCCTCCTCATCTCCTATCTAAAAGTACGTCCTTTTATTCTGAGGCTGTGCCCTAGACTCTCCCACTAATGGAAACAGCCTCCCCACATCCACTCTATCCCGCCCTTTCATTTTCTCTTTTAATTCACGAGACAGAGTAGCTTTCAGGATGAAATGTCTCAACAGGTGCCAAGAGTCTAAGAATTGAAGCTGACCATGCCAATCAGACCACAGGAAGCTGCATTGGCAACCGTACCTGGATTTGCATGTGTCAGTACAGTGCACTGGCACGCTTTACCACCAGATGGTCGATGGGCTCCAGTTCAACATCTTAAGAAAGTCTTTAGCTGCAGTGGAAAGGGTCTGAATGCTCCCTAGTGATGAAGACACTTCAGTTAACCTGTCCAACTCTTCCCTCCTGTTGTCCATTGGAAGAAAGAGACCTCTTGGGTTTCTCAATCAATTTTGCTTTCACTTTATGCACGCTTGAAAGTCTGACAGATGCAATTAACTGGTTTAAAGGCTTGAGGATGTCAGTAAACAATGAATCTGACTGCTGTCCAAACTCTCACTGCAGAGAATCCTCTCCTCTGATCGTATCACCCTCCCCTAATTCTAAGTGCATCCAGCTATTATCTGCGGGGGATTTAGCCTCTACAAGGACTCTGCACCATCTGCCAGTGGCATTTAGAGAGAAAAGTCCTGCCCGTAGTATGACAGATGAACAAATCCACTTATATATCGGGCTTCACTGCTTCCACTTGAAGATTGAGAAGATTCGGAATGTCGGCAAATACTCCCTTGAATGTCCGCAGGTGTACAGTAGAGAGCGTATTGACTGGATGCATCACGACCTGCTTCGACAACTTGAATGCTCAGGAATGAAGGAGATTCCAACAAATGGTGAATACTGCCCAGTCCATCACAGGTACTGATCTCCACGTCATCGAAGGGATCTAGAGGAGGCGCTGCCTCAAAACAATAGTCAGTATCATCAAATACCCACACCACCATGGCCACGCTCTCATTTCACTCCTGCCATCAGAAAAAAAGGTGCAGGAGCCTGAAAACCGCATAGTCCAGGTTCAGGGACAACTTCTTCCCAACAGCCATCAAGCTCTTGAACATGACAAAAACCAACTAAACTTCGAACTACAAACGTTCTTGGTTGTAGTTGGGACTTGGCTTCTGTTTGGCTTTGCACTAACATTGTTTTTTTATTTATTGAGCTTCTTTTCTTTCATTTCATTATTATATTCTCTCTTGAATATTGTGTCTACAGACCTGTAATACTGCTGCGTGTAAGAATTTCATTGTTCCATTGCGACACATATGACAATTAAAGACTCTTGATTCATTGTGTTCAACTTCATTGGTCAACTTAAAACCATTTGCACATTTGCTGGAAGTATGTCACCGTTGGTCTAGCTTAGTTTTTTCGTTTAGAGATACAGTTTAGAAACAAATCCATCGGCCCACCTAGTCCGCGCCAACCAGCAATACACTAGCACTATTCAACATATTAGGGACAATTTACAATCTTTACCCAAGCCAATTAACCTACAAACCTGTACCTCTTTTGAGTGTGGAAGGAAACCAGAGCACCCAGAGAAAACTCAAGCAGACACGGGGAGAATGTACAAACTCCGAACACATAGTAGCAATGTTACAAAATTTTGAGATTTTAAAAATCAAGTCTGTAATTTATCCCATCAGATAAAGCATAAAAATAAGTTTAATTTGACACCTAATTCACTTTCATATCTCAAGTATTTAAAAAGTTATGGCCATTTTCATACTCGGAAATGAGCATCTTGTTCCCTATTGAATTTCTATGGACATAACAAAAAAGCTGTGATCTTGAACAGTCAAAAGCCCATAACTTTCTTAAAAATTAAGAAAACTGAATGAAATTTTCAGTTATCATAGATTGAAGCATTCTGAAACAAATATAAAATATCTTACTTGGATGACCTGAAATTAAAGCATATAATTAGTTAGTTACCTAATTGTAGCTAATTTCAGACTTCAATTACTAGATCTAAACATCTATCCATTTCTTAATAAATGATTAACATTTTTAAATAGCCTAAATGTCCAAATAATATTCACAAATAATTCACAATAAAACATGATTTTTAAATCTCATTTACATTAATTTATAGGCCAAATGGAAGGAATTTAGTGTTCAATTGCTGTAAATAAATGCCCATTTAAATCAGCTTTCCAGTGGGTCCCTGTGGAACGCGCTGGTTTAGAACGTTCACATTGCGGTAGATTTGTGCCTCAAATGCCCAGAAAAATACTGCGCGATATAATGGGCCCAAATTGAGCTACTCGCAATATTAAACTTAGTATAAAGGGTTCTTTAGAAGCCCTTTTTAATGTAAATATATACAGCCTAACTTCAGCTGTTTGCTTTATGAGACTCTGCGGTTGCTGGCGGTCACGGGTTTAGAGATTGATTTTTAAACTACTATAACTATTTTACGAGGCCTTTAAAACTAATAATAGCTTTTGCGACGGGGTCTTCCAGCGATTTTTCGTTAATAATTAACTAGGCTGAACATCTTCGATTTGAACAGCCTAGAGAAAATCGCGTTTTAAACCCGCCCCCTCTAAACGGCGCCAAAATCGCGCACACCCGCAACGGCAGATTTTCAAAGACGCTTCAGGTAGGCTTTGCAACATACCTACACATAGCACCCGTAGTCAGGATCGAACCCGGGTCTCTGGTGCTGAAAGGCAGCAACTCTATTGCTGCGTCACTGTGCCACGCCTTTCGTACAATAATCTTAAGGCAAGGATATTCATGATCCATCAGCTAATTTTAATCTCTCCAACTTCCCTCTCTCTCTGTCCCACCCCCACCCTAGTTCTCAGACTAGTTTCATTGTCCTCCTGATTCACTTTACTGTTTGTATGCCTCGTTGTCAACTTCCCTTCAGCTAACAATGAACCTTTATATATGTTTTTGATCATCATCTGCTTTAGAAACATAGAACCATAGAAAATAGGTGCAGGAGGAGGCCATTCAGCCCTTCGAGCCAGCACCGCCATTCATTGTGATCATGGCTGATCGTCCCCTATCAATAACCGTGCCTGCCTTCTTTTGATCTCTCCTTTTCACACCTTACATTATCTGTACTCTTCCATATCTCTAGTTTCCCTCTCCCCTGACTCTCAGTCTGAAGAAGGGTCTCGACCCAAAACGGCACCCATTCCTTTACTCCAGCGATGCTACCTGTCCTGCTGAGTTTCTCCAGCATCTTTGGTGTATACCAGCAACGGCAGTTCCTTTCTACACAGCTAGTTTTTTATTTCTCATTCTGCTTATTAAGGAAGGAGTTTTGCTGGTACATTGTAAATCGCTCTATTTTGAAAACTGCAATTGACACTTTATTAGCCATCAGTAGGACTTCACGTTTAAAGTCTTATCTCAGTACTCATGTAGAAAACAATTCCCCAAACCTTGACTGAGATCCAATTGTCTAACTAGCAAACCAAGTTATCAAATAAGCATCAGAAAGCTCATATTTCAGGAGACAATATGTGTTTCTAGTTTACCAAACACAAAGTACTGAAGTAACTCAGTGGCTCGGGCAGCATCTCTGAAGAACATGATATTATGAGTCCGGACCCATCTTCAGACTCAGTGTTGGAGGGAAGAGAAAGCTGGAAGAGAGGTGAGGGGTGGGGATAAAGCTAGGCAAGTGATAGGTGGATACAGGTGTTGGGGGTTTGATCTGGCAGATGGCTGAGATGGGAAGAAGACAAAAGGCTAGAAGGTAACAAGAGTAGAGTTGCAAATTGTGAAGTCAGACAAGACAGAAGTTTAGAGAAGACAGAAGTTTAGAGGAACTCAGTGTGTCATGCAGCATCTGAGGAAGGAACGGTATTTCCAGCATCTGCGGTTTCTTGTGTCATTCCGAAGATGGGTCCCAACCCAAAACATCGTCTGTCCATTTCCCTCCGCAGATGCTGCCCTACCAGTTGGGTTCCTCCAGCACCTTGTGTTTCCTTAACACTTAGGAGCACTTTCACTGAAAAGAACACAACGATTCTAGAAATTGGCTCATCACCATCACCTCAGGAGCAGATATATTTAGTCTAAAACTGTTGGTCTCAATAAAAAGGACCGCACCCTGTAAAATGAATATCCAATCTTGACATTTATTGGCTGAAACGTCATCTTCACCCAATTCATCCGAAAGTTCAGAGCAATTTAGATTGGCATTTCCAGCACTACTGAGAGATATTTGAAATGCTCGGGTCAATATTTTTGGAGGAATCATTAAATCAATAAGAAAAGTGAGGGATTGCAATAATAAGATTGAAATATCTAGACGCAAAGAGGGGAAGAGAATAACAGGGAAAACAACAGGGAAGTTTTGTTTCAAGGTTTTATTTCTAACGTCCCAGTTCTGATGAAAGGTCATTGTACCACAGCTTTCAAAGCCAAAGTACTACAGATGCTGGAAGGACTTTATTGAACAGGTTTGTAGACCACAGTGCAGGTAAATTACATGTTTAAAGGCATGTAAATACCAAGTCAATGGGTATTTTTAAAGAGGAGATTGATGGGTTCTTGATTTGTATGAGTATCAAAGTTTACGAAGAGAATCAGGTGGATGAGGTTGAGATGGATAGATAGATCAGCCATTGTTAAATGGTGGACAGGTCTCGATGGCCGAATGGCCCAATTCTGCTCCTAGGTCTTATGATCTTATATGGGACATTGCTGTTCTCTCAATGGGCATTGGATGCAATGTTATGGTCTGACTTTATGAAACATTTGTCAGACCTCAGCTGGGTACTTTGTGTAGTTCTGGTCACCACACCACAGGAAGGATGTGTTAACAATAGAGAGAGAGGGTGCAGAGGTGATTCACAAGGAAGTGGCCTGAGCTGGAGCATATGAGGAGAGACGGGATAGAGGTTCCCTGGAGCGGAGGTTTAGCTTAGAGAGTTTAGTTTTAGTTTAGTTTCCTAATCCCCAGTCTATCCCATTGTTGATATGTTTTGTTGATGAGAGATGGTTTGAATGCAGGGTTGTTCAATAGTGGGGTTAGTACTGATAGACTATTTAATTTCAAGGATACTTTTATTTGTTTCCAAATTCTTATTGTATTGTGAATAATTGGGTTCTTCTTATATATTATACTATTCAATTTTATCGGTGAGAGCAGGATCGTTCCTATATCGTGCGGTTAGCACTCCTCTTTCTCCATTCTTATCCACTCCAACTGCTGAGTGGAACTATCCAACCAGTGCATTATGTTCTTAATATGCACTGCCCAGTAGTAATACATAAAGTTAGGTAATGATAAACCCCCAACTTCTTTAGGTTTACACAAATGCTTTTGTTGAATTCTGTGTGCTCTGTAATCCCATATAAAATTAGTGATAGTAGAATCTAGTTTTTTGAAAAAGTATTTTGGAATATATATTGGGATCGCTTGAAACAAATATATTAATTGTGGTAAGAAAGTAATTTTTATAGCGTTAATTCTACCTATCAATGAGAGCGGGAGCGTTTTCCAAAATTTAATCATTCAGTTTATCAACTGTTATCATTTCAACATTTAAAATTAAAATTTAAACTGAATGATAATCAATATTTTAAATATATACAGATATGTGACTTTATGAAGAAATATACACATAGATTTCAAACTATATTTTTAGACCCTTTAGAAGAAGCAATGAATATTAAGGCTGATTCACAAAAACTAATATTATACTTTTAAAATAATATAATAAATAGGGAATTACCCTCAACAGAAGCACTAAGAGAAGATTGGGAACATGAGCTAATGATAAAGATCTCGAAGGATAGATGGGAAAAGTATCTGATGAACACACATAATTGTTCTATTAATGCAAGACATAATTTAATTCAATTCAAATTATTACATAGACTATATTATTCAAAAACGAGGTTGAATAAATTTTATCCAAACGTCTCTCCCAGATGCGATAAATGTTTGTTTCAAAACGCTAATATAACACATTCATTTGTAGGATGTACAAAGTTGAATAAATTTTGGAGCGATATATTTGATATATTTACAAAGCTTTTCAAGTCCACAATAGAACCTAAAACGGAATGGATTATATTTGGAATAATAGGAGAAGATACCAATTTAAATAAAGATCAAAACATTTTTTTAATTATGGGTTAATAATTGGAAAGAAATTGATACTTAAATTTTGGAAAAATACAACCATACCAACTGTTAAAATGTGGATTAGAAATATGATGGACATAGCACGCCTTGAAGAAATGAGACTCCGACTAATAGATAAATATGACCAATTCTTAAGGAGTCGGTCTCCTTTCATCGACTTTTTGGAATCATGTGATGCAGCGGTACCATAAGGATTGCTGATTTCAGTTCATGACATGGATAGATCTACATCTCCGAATAAAGATTTGAAAATTTCTCTTTTAAGGGGCCTTCTCTCCTATTTCTACTTTCCACTTTTTCTTTTTTTTATATACACACTTCACGTTTTTCTATTCTCTACCATCTATTTTTCCTCTTTTTCCCCTTTCTATTGTTTTATTTTTCTTGTCTTGCTCACTTCCTTCTCAAAACATAAAACTAGAGGTTGTACATAGAATGGATTACAGTATGACATAGTTGGCACCTAAAATTAGGTTCCACTGTACTGTTTTGTACTGTATTAACTTCTAATAAAATAAACAAAACAAAAAAACAAAAACAAAAGTTTTAGTTTAGTTTAGAGATACAACATAGAAACAGGCCCTTCAGCCCATCGAGTCCACATTGGTCATCAATCACCCACACAATAGCCCTGTTACTCCGGTTTTGCATCCTACACGCCACTTTCCCATCCAGTCCCTGCACAATCGGGGCAATTTACAGAAGCCAATTAACCTACAAACCTGCACATCTTTGGAACCCATCCTGTGGGAGGAAACCCAAGCACCCGGAGAAAACCCACACGGTCACAGGGAGAACGTGGAAACTCCGCACGGACAGCACCCGAGGTCAGGATGGAGCCTGGATCTCTGTTGCTGTGATGCAGCAAACTCTACCGCTGAGCCACTGTGCCATCCGAGGAGGCGAAGGGGAAGCATAATGAGGATTATAGATAATATGGAGAGCAAGAATCAAGGACCAGTTTCTCCCTGGACACTCTCCCCTCTCCCCTCGATCAAAAGGAACAGAAGTTTGAAAACGCATCTCTCCAGATTCTGGGGCAGTTTCTTCCCAGCTGTTGTCAGGCAACTGAATCATCCTATAACCAACTAGAAAGCGATCCTAACCTGCCTTCTACCTCATTGCAGGCCATAAATGATCTTTAGACTTTACTGGACTTTATCTTGCAATAAACAGTATTCCCTCTATCCTGTATTTGTACACTGTGGATGGCTTGATTGTAATCATGTATAGTCTTTTCTATTACTGGGTAGCACGCAAAAAAAAAGCTTTTCATTGTACCTCGGTACACGTGATAATAATAAACTAACCTAAACTAAACTAAACTTTTGCGCAGAACTTATAGTCTTTAGTGCACCTGTGGTCCCTGCCTTACTAAATGCATTAGCATTCATATGAATTACCAGGATAGGGGAATCAAGAACAAGAGGACATAGGCTTAAGGGAGGGGAAATATTTAATAGGAACTTGAGGGGCAACTTTTTCACTCAAATGGGACTAGCATCAATCAGGCATCTTGATTGGCATGGACAATTTCGTCTGAACGGCTTTATGACTCCTGTATGATGCCTGTTTCCGTGCTGTATGACTCTATGACACTATGACTGGATAAGTGTGAAATCAAAAGCAAGTTCTGCCACAGAAATCTGTCATTGAATATTTCAGTCTGACTCAAGGGAGGAGGACGTGTGTGAGGATATTGCATCTGTGCTTCGTCGTAAGTATTCCAGGATTCCTGTCACTTTACCACCAAGGGCTGAAGATTTTAATGCATGCTCTTCTCATTTAGAATTGACTAAGATTAAATGAGAAGGTCAAATTTGAGGCAACAATGAAATTCTAATGAATCTTCCAATGTGTACATAGCTAATAAATCCAATTCAGACAAGCATGATCAATTAAACAATTTAGACTCAATGTTAAAAGGGGCAACAATCTATTAATCGCTCCGTGTGAATGAGTTCAGGTTTGTTTCCTGCTCCCTCTCTGTCTCTCTGTCTGTCTCCGTCCATTCTGTCTCTGTCTGTGTGTCTCTGTGTGCCTGCCTGCCCGTCTCTCTCTCTCTCTCTCTCTCTCTCTCTTTCTCTATTTCTCTCTCTCTCTTTCTCTCTCTAACAAACTAATTTATCCAAACTGAAATTGTTGCTGGAACAAGGAAAACAATTGGATTTTATGAGAAATGTTCAATGATTTGCTGCAGGCATCTAACATAGTTTATTATTAAAATATGATGGTGCATTAACTGTACAGCCTTCAATGGATCCATTGCAGATAAAATGGACAACAATTGTCATTCTCCAATGCCTTGAGCATCACAGCTTGGTTTGGGAACAGCTGTGCCCAAGAATGCAACAAATTACAGAAAGTTGTAGATTTAGACTTTATACTTTAGAGATACAGCATAGAAACAGGCCCTCAGCCCACCGAGTCTGCGCCGACACTAACACTATCCTACATACTGGGGACAATTTACAATTTTTTTTCACTGAAGCCAACAAATCTACAAACCTGTACTGCTTTGGAATGTGGGAGGAAACCAGAGCACCTAGAGAAAGCCCATGTGGACACAGGGAGAACGTACACACTCCGTACAGGCATTATCCATAATCAGAATCAAAACTAGGTCTCTGAAGCTGTTAGGGAGCAACTCGCCTGCTGCACCACTGTGCCGCCTCCTGTTAATTCATTTAGTTTACTTAACTTTAAAGACACAGTATTGATGCAGGTGCTTCAGCCCACTGAGTCTATGTGGACAATCGAAGACCCATTCACACGAGTTTTAGGTTATTCCATTTTCACATCCACTCCCAACACATCAGGTGTAGGAAAGAACTGAAGATGCTGGTATATACCGAAGATAGACACAAAGTGCTGGGGTAACTTAGGTTTTCGGGTTGGAGACCTTCTTCAGACATGCTCCAACCCAAAAAACCACCCATCCTTTTTCTCCAGAGATGCTGCCTGACCTGCTGAGTTACTCCAGCGCTTTCCTGCACATCAGGATCCAATTAACCTACAAACCCGCACATCTTTGGGATGTGGGAGGAAACCAGAGCACCTGGAGGAAGCCCACACGTTCACAGGGAGAATGTAAAAACTCCACACACCCTGCAGCACCCAAGGTTGGAATCGAACCCAGGACTCAGGGTCTGTGAGGCAGCAGCTCTACCCGCTACGCCACCCTTGGGGAAGATATAGATACTTGAATAAAAGCCACAGAGGACCCTGCTGTTTTAGGCCTTGTCTGTGAGAACGTGGACCTATTTGTGTTAATTGTGAAGTAATAAACCATGATGACAGATACAAGGAAGCAGATTTAATGCTGATTTCAATTCTTGCAAATTTAATAAAGCCCATACTTTCAGATGCAAACTGCTAATGACATGAATAATTTCTATTTAGTTTGGCATCGGCAATACAATTAATCCTTCCTCTTAAATCAATTGAGTAATGGGACAATTGCCCTTTGACACGCTGGCTGTTCAGCTGACTCAGTGGGTGAGTCAATGAGAGGCACTCCCTGCCAGGCCGGTGGTTCGCAGCAGGGGGCGCTGCAACTGAAGGAATGGTCCTGGTTTCTATCAACCAACAACAACGATGACAACTCTTTGCATTGATATGGCGCCTGCTGCAAAAATGCAGTGGAATGCACCAGTGCATTTAACAATAGTTTGCCCAATGCACAAGGCCAGAGAAAGATCAGGCCGGATGGGCAAAGGGAGACCCGAAAAAGCTGAGATGGGGAGAATGACAGAGAGAGAGAGGAGAGAGGAGAGAGGAGAGAGGAGAGAGGAGAGAGGAGAGAGGGTAGGAGAGAGAGAGAGAAGAGAGAGAGAGAGAGACAGAGCTCTCTCTCTCTCTCTACTCTCTCTCTCTCTCTTCTCTCTCACACTCTTTTTTCTCTCTTCGTCTATCTCCTCTCTGTCTCCTTCTTCTACTTCTTTTCTCTCCTGGCGGTCTCTCTCTACTCTCCCTTCTCATCCTTTTCTTTCTCTTCTTTCTCTCTCACTCTCTATATCCTCCCTCTCTGCTCTGCTTCCTCCTTCTCCATCTCTCTCTCTCTCTCTGCCCCTCTTCTTTTTCCTCTTCCTCTCTATCTTTTTTTTCGTTTTTTTTTCTTCTCTTCTCGGGTTCTCCTTCCCGCGCTCTCTTTCTTCTCTCTCTTCGTTCCTCGCTCCTCTGGGTCCTCCTCGTTCGTCTTGCCTTCCTCCCTCTTTTCTGCCCCTGCTTTCTTTCGCGTTTCTCGCGTTTCCTTGTTTCCTGTCCCGTGCCTCCCGCTCGGCTCTGCTCAGAGAGAGGGGTTGAGTTCTTGGTCTTGGGACTGAATGACAAGGACACCAATTGTAAAGCAATGAAATTTACAGGTCCAGGTTCAGAGAAGTGATAGTTCTGGGATGATTGTTGGGTTGGAAGTGGCAATGCCTTGGAACGTAGCTATGACACCCATAGGTGGCCTTGACATTAATCTCAACATGACATTAACAGATTCAGGCCTCAATCCCACATCCTTATGGGCGAGTGTATGTGCTCTAACGTGTTCAGATTACGCTGTCTCCATCTGTTACATCTCCAAACCCACCTCCAGCTCGTGATTCATGACGGCGCTGTGTAAGTGGGATCATGAGATATGAAGAAAATGCAAAGAAGAATCAAGGTGTCTTAGACACACTAAGCAATTAATCTAACACACAGCAGATGCAATAAATTTTAGCTTAGAGATACAGTGTGGAAACAGGCTCTTCGGTCCACTGAGTTCATGTCGACCTACATACTAGTTCTATCCTATACACTAGGGACAATTTACGGGGGCCAATTAACCTAGAAACGTGTACTTCTTTGGAATTTGGGAGGAAACCGGAGCACCCGGTGAAAACCCACGCGGTCATAGGGAGAAGATACAAACTCCGGACAGATGGTGCCTAGTCAGGATTGAACCAGGGTCTCTGGCACTGTAAGGCAGCAACCCTACTGCTGCGTCACTGTGCTGTCCATTGTGGATAATGTGAAGGATATTCACATTACGGTATGGTATGGATAACAGAAAGACAGTGCATAACTTACCCAGCGTGAGATTGTGAAGAGTAGATGCACAAAGAGGCTTGAGTGTTCTTATACACCAGTAACTGACTGCAAACATACAAGTAAAGCAAGCAATGAGAAAGATAAGTAGTATGTTGGCCCCGATTTGAGTATAGGATATCTAACTATAATCAGCAGGGCCATGGTGATATTGATGTCGGGAAGCTCCAAAGTCGCAAGAGGTTCGACCAGCCCCGACTCGGGGTCCGATCACCCGGCGCGGGGGAGCTGAGATCCCCCCCCGATGCGGGAGGTTGATTGCCCCGATGCGGGAACTTGATTGCCCCGACCGCCGGCTGCGGGAGCCAAGATCGTCCCATCAACAGAAGGTTCGAGGCCCCCGATCGCGGGAGGACAAAGAAGGGAAGAGATTGAACTTTTTTTTTGCCTTCCATCACAGTGAGGAATGTGGAGGAGTCACTGTGGTGGATGTTTACGTTAAATGTATTTTGTGTGTTTTGTTGCTTTTTATTGGTATGATTGTATGGCAAATCAAATTCCTCGAAAGTTGCAAAACACACAGTACTTGACTAATAAAGTATGATTATGATTATTACGATTATGATTACACAATTAGAGTCATAGAGTCATACAGTGTGGAAACAAGCCCTTGGGCACAACTTGCCCAATCCGACCAACATGCCCCATCTACACTAGTCCCACCAACCTGTGTTTTGCCCATATGCCTCCAAACCCGTCCTATCCATGTACCTGTCTAAATGTTTCTCAACCATTGCGACAGGTACCTGTCAACTACCTCCTCAGGCAGCTTGTTCCATAAACCCACCACCCACCAAAAATATTACCCCTGAGGTTCCTACTACATCTTTCCCCCCCTCATCTTAAACCTACTGTATTATTGGTACAACACAGTACTATGGTTGGAACAGTCTCTCCCTATAACTCAAACCCTCAAGTCCTGGAAACACCCTGGCGAATCTTTCCTGCAGCTTAGTGACTTTTAAATGTTATGACATTTCAAAAGATCCATGGCCATGCGAATTTGAGTTAGAACATAGAACATAGAACATGAAATAGTACAGCACAAGGACAGGCCCTTCGCTCCACATCATCTGTGCTGCACATGATGTCAAGGCCAACATCTGCCTGCACATGATCTATATCCTTCCATTCCCTGCAAATCCATGTGCCTTTCCAAATGGCTCTTCAATGCCACTATCATATCTGTCTCAGACATGCAATCCAGGTACCCACCACCCACAGTAAAAAAATCTCCTAGAAACTTTGCCCCTCTCACCGTAAAGTTATGTCCTCTAATATTTGATTTTTCTATCCTGGGAAAAAGGCTTCTGACCTTCCACCCTATGTATGTCTCTCATAATTCCATATCCAGTACTTATATGCAGTACAAACTGTGATATACATTGTCTACTCTTCATCAGTTGGGGATGGAAGATTAGGTATACAACAGAGAGTTGCGGACACAGCCCAGTCCATCATACAAAACCAGCCTCCACCCCCCTTCACCGACTCCATCTCCACTTTACGATGCCTCAGGAAAGCAGCCAACATAATCAAAGACCACACACCCTGGTCATATCATCTTCTCCCTCTCCTGTCAGGAGAGCCTTCTAACAGATTCAAGGCCATCTTTTTTCTGCTGTTCTCAGACTTTCGAAACGGGCCTCTCGTACGCCGCGGGTGAATTCTCGATCTTCCAATCTACCTTATAGTGGACCTTGCACTTTTTTATAATCTGCACTTTCCCTGCGGCTGTAACACTGTATCCTGAACTCAGCTTATTTTCTCTTTTGCACTATCTGACGTACTCGTGAAAGGTATGATTTACGTACCTGGATAGCACCCAGAACTAAAAATTTTCACTGTACATCTGACAGAAAGAAGCCAATAACTATAACTCTATAACTCCAGGAGTTGCACTGTCACATCACAGGATTCCTTTTAATCTTCATAAACTCAAACAAAAAAGGTGAGAACCAGCAGATATTTGAAAATCTGAAATCGAGCAGAAACTGCTGATAATGCTCAACAGGTCAGGCGGAATGTCGAATGTCTGGTTGCTCTCAAAGTCAACGAGAGAATTGGAAATGAGACACTCCACAGGTTGTCAAGCGAGCGGAAAAGTCAGAACCAAAGCCTGTGTTTCCATGGTTACCTTTAACCGGGCAGAGTGAACGAACGAGTGCACAAGAGACTGCAAATGCTGGAATCCTGGGCAACGCACAAAGTGCAGCTCAGATCGCCCCATTACAGAAAAGATGTGGAAGCTCTTGAGAGAATGCAGAGGAGGTTTACCAGAATCTTACCTGGATTCAAGGGTTTCAGCTACAGGAAGAAGATGAACAGACTTTGGAGGTTGAGGTGAGGGGTGATAGTATTATATAAAATTATTAGAGGCATAGATAGGGTAGACGGTTATAACTTATTTCCCCAGGATGGAAATATCCAATACTAGAGGGCATGGATATAAGGTGAGAGAGGAAAAGCTTAATGGAGATGTGCAGGGTAGGCCTGGAACAGATTGCCAATGGTGGTGGAGGCAAATACGATACTGGTGTATAAGAGTCTTTCAGATAGGCACATGGAAGTGCAGTGCAATAGAGGTATATGGATCATGTACAGGCAGATGAGATTGGTCAATAGACCATAGACAATAGGTGCAGGAGTAGGCCATTCGATCCTTTGAGCCAGCACCGCCTTTCACTGTGATCATGGCTGATCATCCACAATCAGTACCCCGTTCCTGCCTTCTTCCCATATCCCTTGACCACTATCTTTTAGAGCTCTAACTCTCTCTTGAAAGCATCCAGAGAATCGGCCTCCACTGCCTTCTGAGACAGAGAATTCCACAGATTCACAACTCTCTGGGTGAAAAAGTTTTCCCTCATCTCCATTCTAAATGGCCTATCTACCCCTTATTCTTAAATTTGGCCCCTGGTTCTGGACTCCCCCAACATCGGGAAATTGTTTTCTGCCTCTTGCGTGTCCAACCCCTTAATAATCTTATATGTTTCCAGTGTATATAAGCCCAGTCGCTCCATTCTTTCAACATATGACAGTCCCGCCATCCCGGGAATTAACCCCGTGAACCTACGCTGCACTCCCTCAATAGCAAGAATGTCCTTCCTCAAATTTGGAGACCAAAACGGCACACAATACTCCAGGTGTGGTCTCACCAAGGCCCTGTACAACTGCAGAAGGACCTCTTTGCTCCTATACTCAACTCATCTTGTTATGAAGGACAACAGTCCATCAGCTTTCTACACTGCCTGCTGTACCTGCATGCTTACTTTCAGTGACTGATGTACAAGGACACCCAGATCTCATTGTACTTCTCCTTTTCCTAACTTGACACCATTCAGATAATAATTTGCCTTCCTGTTCTTGCCACCAAAGTCGATAACCTCATATTTATCCACATTAAACTGCATCTGCCATGTATCTGCCCACGCACCCAACCTGTCCAAGTCACCCTGCATCCTCATAGCATCCTCCTCACAGTTGACACTGCCACCCAGCTTAGTGTCATTTGAAGAAGGTTCTGCTAGGCATCATATATGGCACAAATACTGTGAGCTGAAGGGCCTGTTCCTGTGCTGTCTTTGTCCTATGTTCTATGTAAGTGCTGGAGGAACTCAGCAGATCAGGCAGCATCTGTGGAGACAATGGACAGATGACATTTTGGGTCAGGACCATTCTTCAAATGATCAATACATGAATATAATCCTATAATTTGTAACACTCCTTATCATATCAACCAAAACACAGCTACTGTATATTCATACAGCACATGGTGGGGCAGCGGTAGAGTTGCTGCCTTACAGCACCAATGGCTTGGGTTCAAGCCTGACTATGGGTGCTGTCTCTACGGAGTTTATACGTTCTCCCCGAGACCCGCGTGGGTTTTGTCCGGGTGCCCCAGCTTCCTCCAACACTCCAAAGACGCACAGGTTTGTAGGATAATTGGCTTCGGCAAGTTGTAAAATTGTCCTTAGTGTGTGTATAGGATAGTGTGTGGGGCGATTGCTGTCAGCGTGGAATTGGTGAGCCCAACGGCCTGTTTCCGTGCTGTATCACTGAACTAAACTAAATTAAACTGAACTAAAACACACACAACAGCCCTTCTCTCCACTGTCACACTCCCTATCAAGTGTCCATCTAGGAGTCTCCCATTTACAGGCAATTGTTTTACCTTTCTATGCCGAGCTCGACTAGGATAATTGTTAAATATTGTGAGTGTGTCCCTTCCTGCACCCCGCAGGCACTAAGTTCCTCATTCCAAAGACACATTGGGTCAAAAGATTCATCCCTATTCCACTTTACCCTAACCCGTACTATCTTCTGTGGCTCCGTCTGAAGAAAGGGTTCTGACCTAAAACATGTTCTGTCCATTCCCTCCACTGATGCTGCCTGACCTGCAGAGTTCCTCCTTTAGTTTGGTTTTTGCAGGCCATTAGCGAAGATCTTCAATCTCATCGGGAACCTGTCACAATGTCTGCTGATCTGTCCGCTGATTACTGAGGGTGGCATAGACTGAGTTGTCTTTTGTTAAATTATATTTAATTATTTTAGTTTTGTAGTTTAGTTTAGTTTATTGCCACGTGTACCGACATTCAATGGAAAGCTTTTTGTTGCGTGCTATCCTGTCAGCGAAAAGTCTATACATGATCACAATCAAGCTGTCCAAAATGCACAGATACAGGATAAAGGGTATAGCCTTGAGTGCAAGTTAAAGTCAGATTAAAGATAGTTTGAGGGTCTCCAATGAGGTAGATGGGAGGTCAGGACTGCTCTCTAGTTGGTGGGAGGGCAGTTCAGTTCAGATCATTATAATTTTAGTCAGCTGAAGAATGGTCTTGATCTTCAACGTCACCTATTCCTTTTCTCCAGAGATGCTGCCTGACCAGCTGAATTGCTCCAGTTTTTTGTGCCTATCTTCTGTTACCTATTAATTCACTTATTTCAGTGCTGATATTTTGTCTCTGTCTTTGATTGGTCTTGGATTTTCTCATGCTGACCCTTGTACTCTTCTTTAATCAGGATTCTAGCTGTTTTTGAATTTAATTTACTCACGACTCCTATGTCCCTCAGCGCTTGGGTCTACTCATCTCCTCGATATCATTACAGGAAACCTTTCACGCTCCATCGCAGGGGACAGACTCCTGACCGACATACACTACAAACCAACTGACTCACATGGCTATCTGGACTACACGTCCTCCCACCCTGCCCCCTGTAAAGACTCCAGCCCCTACTCCCAATTCCTCCGCCTACACCGCATCTGCTCCCAGGATGAGACGTTCCACACCAGGGCATCGGAAATGTCCTCGTTCTTCAGGGAACGGGGATTCCCCTCCGCCACCATAGATGAGGCTCGCACCAGGGTCTCATCCATACCCCGCAACACTGCTCTCTCCCCCCATCCCCGCACTCGCAACAAGGGCAGAGTCCCCCTAGTCCTCACCTTTCACCCCACCAGCCGGCAAATACAACAAATAATCCTCCGACATTTCCGCCACCTCCAACGTGACCCCATCACTCGCCACATCTTCCCATCTCCCCCTATGTCTGCCTTCCGCAAAGACCGCTCCCTCCGCAACTCCCTTGTCAATTCTTCCCTTCCCTCCCGTACCACCCCCTCCCCGGGCACTTTCCGTTGCAACCGCAAGAAATGCAACACCTGTCCCTTCACCTCCCCCCTCGACTCCATTCAAGGACCCAAGCAGTCGTTCCAGGAGCGGCAAAGGTTCACCTGTATCTCCTCCAACCTCATCTACTGCATCCGCTGCTCTAGATGTCAGCTGATTTACATCGGGGAGACTAAGCGGAGGTTGGGCGATCGTTTCGCCGAACACCTCCGCTCAGTCCGCAATAACCTACCCGAACTACCGGTGGCTCAGCACTTCAACTCCCCCTCCCATTCCCAATCCGACCTCTCTGTCCTGGGTCTCCTGCATTGCCAGAGTGAGCAACACCGGAAATTGGAGGAACAGCACCTCATATTCCGCCTGGGTTGCTTGCGTCCGGATGGCATGAACGTTGAATTCTCCCAGTTTTGCTAGCCCTTGCTGTCTCCTCGCCTTCCTTAACCCTCGAGCTGTCTCCTCCCATCCCCCCGCCCTCGGGCTCCTCCTCCTCCCTTTTTCCTTCCTTCCCCCCACCCCCCATCAGTCTGAAGAAGGGTTTCGGCCCGAAACGTCGCCTATTTCCTTCGCTCCGTAGATGCTGCTGCCCCCGCTGAGTTTCTCCAGCATTTTTGTGTACCTTCGATCTTCCAGCATCTGCAGTTCCTTCTTGAACACTTTCACATTACAAGCCCACTTCAACAACACATTAGACTCACTACCAGAAATATAATTTTTAGAATAAGCAAAAGCAAGAGTTAAGATAGGATTAAAATGATGCTGGTAAATTAGGATTATATTAAGCAAGAGCCTTTTACCCAGAGTAGGGGAATCAGCTGTAATAGTAACAATGCCACTAAGGTGGAAAGAGTGTAGAGAAGATTTACAAGCATATCCCCTGAGGGCCTGAGGTTGGGCAGCCTGAAGCACAGGAGCCTGAGGGGTAATTTTATACAGGTGTATTGGATCCTGAGGGGAATAGATGGGGTGAATACACAGGTTTTCTACGCATAGTAGGGAGTCAAGAACCAGAGGATATGGGTTAAAGTAAGAGGGTAAATGTTTAATAGGAATCTGATGGACAACTGTTTTCCACGGGGGGTGGTGGGTACATGGAGCGAGCTGCTGGAGGAAGTACAGTAGTTGAGGCAGGTACTATGAGGACATTTAAAATACACTTGGACAGGTACATGGATAGGGAAGATTTAGAGGGCCTAACATGGGTAGGTGGGACTGGAGTAGATGTGGGATTTTGGTTGGCAAACACTCTATGCCTCAATAGAAATCAACATTATTTGTTAAAAATAAGGATATTTGTAACTGATACCAGTTTAATTGCAGCCTATGTGCGCCATCTGGTGGTTCAGATTGAAAATGGTAAATATTTCACCTCAGTCCATTTGAGGTTCAGTCCGAGCCGGCAAAAGGGGAGTTTCCGCTAAAGCAAGGGTGCGTGCGGCCAATTGCAAAATTATAAACTGGTTTTCCTTCGGCTTTAAAGCAATTAATTTTTAGGAATAATGCCGTTCAAGAAGATGGTACATCACCACCTTCTCAAGAGCTATTAGGAGTCAAGAGTGTTTAAGTGTCATGGGTACTAGCAATGCACAATGCAATTTGCAATAGGCACATGGATATGCAGGGGATGGCAGGATGTGGTTCAGATGCAGACAGGGGAGATAAGGTAAACGTGGCAACATCTTTGACACAGACTGAGAACAAGGATGGACCTGGCGGCCAACGAGAATGTAGACCCAGGGTGTCCTCATGGCCACGTGCAGCGGGTGGCCTGGTTGCCCCGCGGGCTGCTGCCTGCCAGAGGGAGCTTAGAAGCCCCGATGACCAGAGTATCGAGGAGGGAGCTGTTGGCGGCAGCGGACGTGAGGAGTGGGCCGGTAGGGGAAGGATCCAGCAACTTCAAGGTGGGCTGCAGGAGGCACCCCTGGTACATCGAGGCAGTTGGGTGAGGAGAGGGACGTGGGTTCGCAGGCCGAGCCATCGAGGGTGACGGAGGAGGCTTTGCAGCAGCCTGGGGCTTACCTGGGCTTGCCTGGATCGGAGATGCTCCAGTACATCCAGCATGTGGACTTTGGACTGTTTCTTTCTCTTGGCACCAAACGGCACCAAAATATGGCAACTGCGCATTTGTGGGTTGTGCAAAAGAATTTAACTGTGCTGTGCGTTCATGACAATATAGAACCATTGAACCATTGCACCAGTGAAGGCTTTGTTCCTGTGCCGCACTGTACTATGTTCAATATGGGGGATTGAGACAACGCATATTAAGATATGGGCTGTAGAATGTCACGTCTATTTTCATGGAATAGATATCTGGTGGGGGGGAAGAGTGGGTGGTGCAAAATGACGATGTTCTCTGAGGTGTGTCATTTTTGCTGGTGGTGAGGGAGATTCACCTTGCACATCGTGGCCAGAAGATAAGTTAGTGTCTGACAAAGGGTGGGGGGCTGCTATCTGACCCGCTGAGTTACTCCTCCTTTTTGTGTCTATCTTCAGTGTAAACCAGCATCTGCAGTTCCTTCCTACACATTAAGATGTTACTTGGCTGTAACTGTTGACTTGGCCCGGAATCCGCACACACTGCTCAGCCAACAAAGCCTGTAGGGACGCGTGTAAACCGTCTGTGTTGTCAGACTTGCTTCCAGAGGTTGCATGGGGCTGCCATCTCCGATCATCCACGTTCTCGTGCAGGGTGATTGTCCCATCTCGCTGTGGTCAGCTCCAAGCACAGAGACAGGAGGTTCTCAGAAGGAACTGCAGATGCTGGTTTATACCAATGATAGACACAACGTGCTGGCAGCAGTCAGGCAGCATCTCCGGAGAACATGGATGGGTGACGTTTTGGGTCGGGACTATTCGTCACCTATCCATTGTTCTCCAGAGGTGCTACCTGACCTGCTAAATTACTCCAGCACTTTGTATCAATCACAGGAACAGGAGATCACTCGGCTTGTGAGAGAACAACAATATTTTATTACATCCTGAAGCAAACTGCTCTAGAGGGTGTGATGGTGCTGAGGGCGGCACAGTGGCGCAGCGGTAGAGTTGCTGCCTTACAGCGCCAGAGACCCGGCATCAGTCCTGGCCACGGGTATTCTCTTTATAGATTTTGTACAATCTTCCTATGACTGCATAGGTTTTGTCCATGTGCTCCGGCCTCCTTCCACGCTCTAAAGTTTTATAGGTTAATTGGCTTCGGTAAAAATTGTAAATTGTGTAGGATAGTGCTAGTGTATGGGGGCTACTGGTCAGCTCGCATTCGGTGGGCTGAAGGGCCTGTTTCCACACTTTATCTCTGAGCTAAACTAAACTCTGAGTCAACAGGAATAGCAGAATCGGATCAACGAGATTTCTCATAGAAAGGGATGGCCCAGACCCTTTGGGACAAATGGTCTCATTTCAGTGCAGCTCCGTTCAAACAATTTTGCAAATTACATTGATTGCCTGCCTCTGTTTCAGTCAGGCCTCTGTTGTACATCAAGGTAAAGAAGGCCAAGAATGACCATTCATTGGTTCTGTTATCCCAGTTTCGCATCCTACACACTAGAGGTAATTTACAGAGGCCAAAACCTAAAAACTGGTCAGCATGGACACAGTGGGCCAGTGGGCCTGTTTCTCAGTTATACCTCTAAACTAAACTAAACTAAACATGCCTGAGTGGGTGTTAGAGTTAGGTATTCTTACAGCATTTAAGAACTATTTAAACAAGTACATCTTTGGAATGTGGGAGGAATCCTAGAGCACCGGGAGGAAACCCATGAGGTCACAGAGAGAATGTGCAAACTCAACACGGACAGTACCTGAGATTGCGATCGAACCTGAGTCTCTGCGTTGCAAGGCTTTGCACTCCAGTTGCCAATCACCCTCTAGATTAAAAACAAATATTCTTCCCCATATTCTCTCTCTGAGCTTCTTACCACTTACTCTAAATATTTGCCCTCTACTTTTAAGATACCTCTGTTCTCCAGTAGCTATGATGCCAAGGCATTATTAATACCTTTGTAGTTGTAACTAACTTGGTTCTGCAGCAGAGGCCTTTTGAAAGGCAATTTACAGGATCAAGAAATAGTTTTGTAAGAGCTCAAAGAGCAATTGAAATATTCACACATTTATATTCCATGCACACGATGAATAAAATCTCATCCGATATCTCCAGCAGGGATTACTCTGCCCAGGCAAGTAATAAAAAGAAGCAAATTATTTTTTTAATGTATTGTGGGCACAAACTTCATCAAAGTAATTTAAAATAGTAAGATTAAACGAGAACTTACCAGTTTGAAGTTTGATCTGTATTTTATGAGGAGTTACGATGAGGGATTACGTGAAGAACCCGCTCAGCGCGCATGCGCGGCATGCTTCCAAGCAGCGGTGTGGAATCACAGATAGACACAGTTATTTGAAGTAAACATAGTAAAGAAAAGAAGACATCAGTTATTAGTTTGATCCATAAAATGAGGGTGGGAGCGGAGGGCACGTAATCCCTCATCGTAACTCCTCATAAAATACAGATCAAACTTCAAACTGGTAAGTTCTCGTTTAATCTTACTATTTTACTTCGGAGTCACGTGAGTGACTACGTGAAGACTTCAAAGCTCTGTGATTTCAAACCGTGTAACAGTTTTATTTCACTCACTGCCGAAGTTCTTGAGGGAGGAAGTGTTATCGTAATCAACCAATGAATCTGTTTTTCGAGAAACAAAAAAGGTATTTATTAACAATAACAAAATAATTGCTCCCCCGGGCTTAAATTAAATATTTGCAGCTTGTAATATTCTCTCTGCAAATAAATCAGGTTTCGTCAACGGCTTGTTATAAAAAGTTCTGAATGTCGTTTCCCTCGACCATCCTGCTGTATTCAGAATATGGTCAACCGGTACGTCCATTCTCTCGGCCGTTGATGTAGATGCTGCCCTTGTGGAATGAGATTTAAATGTATTAGTATCTATTCCGGCAGTCTTCAGTACCTGTTTGAGCCATCTTGAAATGGTTTGGCTCGTTACACGGCCATGAGGTTTCTTGTGGCTGACCCATAAGGCTTTTTCACTCCCTCTGATATTATAGGTTGTGTCGATGTAATGTTGTAGATGGGTCTGTGGCTCTGGTGGGTAGGCCCGGAATACCACTACTGGATTAGCTGTTCCTGGCCTGCTTTGTTTCACCAGACCCTGTATGACGAATGCAATCTGATCTGGGGTGGTCACCATGTTGTCCAGCCTCAACGTGTGTAGTGACTGGACCCTCTGAGCGGGTACCAGTGCCATCAACATGAGTGTCTTTAGTGTAGCTTGCTCGAGGCCGAGGGATCTGGCTGGTGGCAGGACCACACTGATGTCCCAAATATGGGTATACCTGGGCTTAGGGGGCTTGATATTGTAAATGCCCCTCATCGGTTTTACCACCAGTGGATGGAATCCCATCGCCTGTTGTCCTGGCGCTGGCTTGAGATAAGCAGAAAGCGCACTCCGCGCTGTGTTGATGGCACTGTAGCTGATCCCTTCATCATGGTGTAGATGGGCCAGGAACTCCAGTACATTGGTGGCTGTGGCTGTTGCATACGTTGTCCCTGTTTCCTGGCAGTACTTCTCCCATTTTTTGATGCTGGTTAAGTACTGCCTCTTGGTGGATGTTCGAAGGGATGCCGACATGGTGGTGATGGTTTGTTCGGACAGTCCCAGTTCTAGGTAAGGTCTGTTCAAAACCTGCAACCCAGGAGATTAATTTTCTCATGGCATGGGTGGCTTATGCATGCTACTGGTTGAGTTAATAATCCTGGATCACTGGGAAAAACCATTGGTGATTCAACCACCATGTCATGCAGGACTGGGAACCATGGCTGTGTAGGCCAGTTGGGCACCATCAAAATACCCGAAGCAGAGTCCATCTGTATTTTGCGAAGTACCCGACTGATGAGGCAGAAGGAAGGGAAAGCATAGAAGAAGAAATTTCCCCAATCCAGCGTGAAAGCATCTACCGCTGCTGCCTCTGGGTCTGGTTCCCATGCGACATACATAGGTACCTGGTGATTTAGCCTTGATGCAAATAAATCGATATCTGGCATTCCATATTGCTTAATAACTTTAGCAAATACTTTAGGGTTTAACATCCATTCGATGTTGTCATTGAATTTGCGTGACCTGGTGTCTGCCACTGTGTTTAGCTTACCTGGTAGGTAAGTAACTGATAGTCAAATATGTCTTTCGACACACCATTGCCAAATTATGTTGACCAATTTGTCGCATGATAATGATTTTATGCCGCCCATATGGTTAATATAAGCCACCACCGTAGTATTATCAATTTGTAACCGAACATGCAAGTGCTGCATTTTAGATACATATGCTTTTAAACCATAAAAGGCGCCCAACATCTCTAGATAGTTAATGCCCAGTGTAAGTAGTAATGATGACTCTATGTTGGTCCATCTACCACCTGTGCTGGATATGGAGTTAGTCGCTCCCCAGCCTTGAGCACTTCAGTCTGAAGAAGGGTTTTGGCCCGAAACGTCGCCTATTTCCTTCACTCCATAGATGCTGCTGCACCCGCTGAGTTTCCCCAGCAATTTTGTGTACCTTCGATATTCCAGCATCTGCAGTTCCCTTTTGAACACTTTGTCTACTCCACTGCGATATCCCCTCAAGGTATGCCTACTTTGAAGAAGTTCTCCTCCTCTCTCCGGAGACAGTTTCACAACCTCCTCTCTAACTGCACACCCTCTGTGATCCCCCCTGCCCTCCAACTGTACGACCACATCCTTACCCAGACTCGATACCACAGCCACATTTGCTTCCTCGGGTCCTGCCTGCGCCTCCATCTCTCACCCCATGGCTTCCAGCTCCATTTCCCTACCTCCCAGTTCGGACCCCAACCGGACCATCGGTACCGACTGGCTATGCACCGGCATACCCAGCAATTCTCCAACCGGGCACTGAGATCCACCCTGGTCGCGATGCTCCGGCACCAACAGGACCTCACATCGACACTCCCTGTACTTCAGGCCTCACTAACCCAGACCTGCAACGGACCCCAGTTGTATTTCATCCGCCGGTAGATCCACCTCTTTAATAAAAAATTCCTGGCCTACCTTAATTCCACCAAGGACCTTAAATTATCCCGACTCCAGGCCGCTCCCGACGCCTACACTCCGCGACTCGACCGCCCGCAGACTCCGGGCCCCAACTCTGGCCCGCATCGCCTGCCCGAGTCCCGCGACGCCATCTTGGCCACTAGGAGCGACTTCCATACTCACCGGGACGCCGCCTTCACCGACCTCTACATCGATGCCGCCGACGACCCTCACCTGCCGACCGATGACGCCCAGCCTCGCAGCCTCTACGGTAACTTGGACTCCCTCCCCATCGCCGATTCCTCCGACATCGCCGCCGAACCGGGGCTCTCTCAATATGGCCGCCGCTACGCAACCGATTCATCTCGCCGCCGACCTGCCGACCATCCGCCCACCGGGACCACCCACGCATCGCCCGCGGACCCCGACTCAACCACCACTGGACTCCGACCATCGGGTCCGTTGACCCGCGCCACTGGACTCCGACCATCGGGTCCGGTGACCCGCGCCACTCCACCCCCCTCCAGCAACCCACAGCCGTCGCCTTACCTGGAGCCTGGACTCTGCACTGGGCCTGCAGCCTCCACGCTGCTTACTCCCACTCTACTGGACTTAACTCCACTGGGTCCTAGCGCCCGTCTGCCCAGCCTTGCCAACCTCAGTGGCTGCTCCACTGACCCTCCCCCCTCCCCCCCCCCCAACCATGTCACACCCGCTCTTCCCCACCCACATTACAGCCCTCTCTCCCCCCCACCCCCTGACCACCCACCACTCCTCCAACACCCACCACCCCCCCCCCCCCCCCCCCCCACACATCGCCCCGTCCCCAGTCTATCCACCTGCCTTCCTCTGGCCCCAACTCCCACCCCTGCCGGGTGTTCACCATCCCCCCGACCTCCCCCTCTCCCCCACCCAATGGTCTGTCCTCAGCAGAGGTCTCACCTTTGTCCCCCTCCGTCCCCATCTCAATGAGTTCCGCGCCCACCATGACTTGGAGCGCTTCTACCGTCGTCTCCGCTTCACAGCGCACTTCCATGGGAAGGAGTCCTCGCCCCCCAATGATGACCCCTTTTCCCGTCTCCAACGCACCCCCTCCTCGTGGAACCCCCCTCATAAAGTCCCGGCTCTGGAACTCTTCATTCAGAACTGCCGCCGCGACGTCAACCGCCTCAACTTCTCCACTCCCCTGTCTCACTCTAATCTTTCCCCCTCTGAACGCACTGCCATCGAATCACTCCGCAAAAACCCAGATTGGGTCATCAAACCAGCCGACAAGGGAGGTGCCGTGGTAGTCTGGCGCGCCGATCTCTACAAAGCTGAGGCCACGCGCCAACTCTCGGACACCTCCTCCTACTTACCCTTGGACCATGACCCCACTGACGAGCACCAGGCCACCATTTCTAGCACCATCACCGACTTCATCAATTCCCACGCCCTACCTGACCAAGCCTCCAACCTCATCGTTCCCCAGCCCCGCACGGCCCGTTTTTACCTTCTCCCCAAAATCCACAAACCCGGCTCTCCCGGCAGACCCATTGTCTCTGCGTGTTCGTGCCCCACCGAACTCATCTCCACCTACCTTGACTCCATCCTATCCCCCTTGGTCAAATCCCTCCCCACCTATGTTCTAGACACCTCAGACACTCTCCGCCGCCTCCACACATTCCACTCTCTGGGCCCTCACCCCCTCATCTTCACCATGGATGTCCGGTCACTCTACACCTCCATCCCCCACCAGGATGGCCTCGGAGCCCTCCGGTTCTTCCTCGACCAGAGGAGCAACCTATACCCAGCCACTGACACTCTCCTCCGCTTAGCGGAGTTGGTCCTCACCCTCAACAACTTTACATTTGACTCCTCCCATTTCCTCCAAACACAAGGCGTAGCTATGGGCACACGCATGGGCCCCAGCTACGCCTGCCTCTTTGTCGGGTACGTTGAACAATCCTTGTTCGAGACGTACCAGGGCCCCATCCCCGACCTCTACCTCCGTTACATTGACGACTGCTTTGGTGCCACCTCCTGCACCCACACACAACTGACTGACTTCATCCACTTCACCACCAACTTCCATCCGGCACTCCAATACACCCAGTCTGAAGAAGGGTTTCGGCCCGAAACGTCGCCTATTTCCTTCGCTCCATAGATGCTGCTGCACCCGCTGAGTTTCCCCAGCAATTTTGTGTACCTTGAGCACTGGCATCTGTTTGAATAACTAAAGTGGGGTTAGTGATAATGATAGGGCTGAAACTATGCCAAACGTTTTCTGCCCACCACTGTAGCTCTGATATTGCTGCAGTGGGTAATTTCATGACACGATCATAGTGACCTTTATGTCGTTTTAGTGCCTGTACCTTTGCTCTTTGTAAATTTTGATAGTGAAAAGGTCCGAATTGTGTAGCCGGAAATGCTGCTACCATTTTCCCAATTACTCTTGCTACTTATCGGATAGTTGGTTGCTCGTTGACCATTAGATTATTGCATGATTGTGCTAATTCAACCATTTTTGCCTTTGGCAAGGTAACAGTCATATGGACTGAGTTAATTGTGAAGCCCAGGTAGTCCATGATAGTGGATGGCTTCAACTTAGATTTATCTGGATATAGGACAAACCCCAGAGTTTCCAGGAGCTGTTTTGTAGCTGATACTGCTGCCACAGCCAATTCCATCGTTTTCCTGCTATCAGAATATCATCCAGATATGCCATGACAATATGTTTTTGTTTTCTTAGTATTGCCATGGCTGGTTTCAATATTTTGGTAAATAATCTTGGGGCTGAAGTTAGGCCATTGGGCAATGCTTTGTACTGCCATTGCTGCCCCATCCAGATAAATTTTAGGTATCTGCGATGATCCTTGTGTATGGGTACTAGATAGTAAGCATCTTTAAGATCAATGCTTGCCATGAAGTATCCTTTGGAAATCAGTTGTTTGGCAGTAACAAATGTCTCCATTTTGAAATGTATATACTTAACAAATTTATTTAGTGATGTTAAGTCAATGATGATGCGACATCCACCATCTTTTTTGGTTTTAGTGAATATATTCGATACAAATTCCAAAGGTTCATGTTTGGTCTTTTCGATGACCCCCTTTGTGATAAGTCTCAGCAGTTCAGCTTGTCCCTCACGTGTCTCTTTGATGGAGGGAGAAAATACCCTTTGGGGCCAATGTTGAACTGGCGGCGATTTTTCTGGCATGAATTGTATTTTATATCCACTAATGCTGTTGAGTATATACTTGCCACTCGTGACAGTACCCCATGCTGCTTTGAACAAGTGTAATCTCCCCCCTGTTAGTAAAGAACCCTTACTCTCTACATGCTGGCAGGAACCAGACCCACCTACCTCCAGGGTTATTGTCGTTTCTTCTGTTTTCTTATGTTCTTGAAGATTTTGCTTGTCTGACGTGCTGGTGATGTTGGGGGTTGGCGCATTTTCCATGGGGTCCGCTCTGGGCCCTGATCTAAAAAAGATCTTTGGGGATAAAATGCGGTCCTTGAGCTTTCACCAGTCCCATATTGAGGACGTCGACTGGTGGATGCCGTGGGGTGCTGCCGCTTGGGTATTGTAGGTCTTAGTTTGATCGTCCCGGGGCCTGCCCTCATGAGGTTGAAAGTTTTCGATGCTTCTTCCATGTCCCTCAACTTTTTGCTGAGGTCCCGAATAACAGAGCGTCCGTCTCTGCGGCTGGGGTTTTGCACAACCCAGCAAATTTGGGATTGAGGGCAGGTCTTATGATTTCCCGCCAGAAGTTGTTAATTTCATACTGAGTGTTGCACATTAATGCCAGTACATCCTGCTGGTAGGTATCCATCTCCGTGTCTTCCACAGAACGAGCAAAGGCTGTGATGGCCGACGTCAGGAGCCTTAGGATCCGCTGTAGCTTGACTTCATAGTTACGCATGTGTGACCCCACATGCCCCCAGATTTGGCTGTTTACAGTCAGCACTCTGAGGGCCTCACAGTTCTCTGGTGTTTTGTAAAGATCTAGCGCCTCAGAGAGCACCTTCTCCTGCAAGGGCTTATTTGAACGATGATTTATGCTGGCCGCTAATTTCGGTTCCAGCGGTCTTCCAGCACGTGGGGTTGCTACATAGCGGTCCACCACACCCAGCAGCTCTTCCTGCTCCTGCACCCCTTGCATACTCCCGATCTCGTCCGCCAGCCCCTGTTGCAGACCAGCCCAGCCCTGGTCACCAATGCTAGCCTCCAGTGATGAGGGAGCAGAGGGCAGTGTACAGAACACTGTGGAGGGGGTGCCTGATCTCCCTCCGCGAGAGCGCTCTTTCTGCACTTCCCGCTGGAGTACTTGCTCCAAGAGCCGTTCCATGTGGCTCATGCGGCTGTGTCTCCTCCGTTTAGGTGGAGACGTGTCCCCGTCCGACGAGTCGGAAACCACCGGAATTTAATAAACTTTGTTTATTATTTCCGCTACTTTCACAATGGGGTCCTGGAACACCATCTGGTTGTTCTGTGCAATCATTCTGTGCAACCAACCGACGAGTTGGTTTTACTGGTGGATTTTTTCCCAGTCCGCTGTTCAGGCATTAGCGGGACTGGGCTTGGCACGGTGTCAGGGATGGTGGAGCGCTCTATGAGCAGTCCTGCCGCCTGTTGCTGCCCCCCTGAGATTGAACGCTCCTCTGGTGGAGTTTTGCGGGGGGCAGTTCTCTTCGAGAGTTTTTTCCCTAAGTGTACTTATTTCTGTAAGCAGAAAGAACACACACAACTCTCCTTCTCCGTTAGACTCCTTTCCACCTTCAGTGTACTTACCTAACGGTCCGTTTTTTAAACCTGCAGCGGGAGAGCCTGACTCCAGCTGCCGCCGCTTGTTGCACTGCTGGCGTAAATGTCGCGCATGAGCGCTGAGCGGGTTCTTCACGTAGTCACTCACGTGACTCCGAAGTAAAATTAACAACTTATTAACACTTAAAAAGGGATGGGAATCAGTATTCACTGTTTAAGTGCCATTAAGTTTGCAGAACAAGACTGGGTGAGCTACATACATGAACATGGGGCGGCACAGTGGTGCAGAGGTAGAGTTGCTGTTATACCACCAGATACCCGGGTTCGATCCTGACCATTGGTGCTTTCTGTGCCGTGTTTGCACGTTCTCCCTGTGACCACGTGGGTTTTTTCCGGGTGCTCCGGTTTCCTCTCACATCACAAAGACATGTCAATTTGTAGGTTCATTGGCTTCTGTAAATTGTCCCTAGTGTGTAGGATAGTGCTAGTGTACGGGTGATCACTGGTTGGCATGCACTCAGTTGGTCAAAGGACCAGTTTCCATGCTGGAACTAAACTGAACTCAATGCAACACGGAGTGCATACACCACAGCAAAAGCAACAAGCAAACAGCAAAGAAAATAGCTGGGATCCATTACTTGGAATGATCAAAGGCATCTGTTGTATTGTCAGCAGCAACACATCAGAGCTTTAGTTCATAAGTTTTAAGAGCAGAATTAGGCCATTCGGGCCATCAAGTCTACTCAGCTATTCAATCTCGGCTGATGTATCATTCCCTCTCAACCCCATTCGCCTGCTTTTGCCCCATGACCCTTGACTCCCTTACGAATCAAGAATCTGTCAATTTCCACTTTACAAACCACCTTTAACTTGCCCCATGTCTTTCAACATTGGGATGGCCCAAAACCTGTATATTTTTGAAGTGTAACACTTTACTAAAGGCAACGATTGTGGCAGGCAGTAGGTTGTGCTCAAAGTGCTGTAGTAACTCAGTGGGTCATGCACCATCTCTGGATATCATGGATAGGTGATATTTCAGGTCGGGAACCTTCTTCAGAATTTGTGTTTCTTTTCATAAACCAACATCTGGACCTATGTCTATCTTCATTAATGGATGAAAAGTGAGAAGTCAAAACACGAGAATAATTTAATAAAAGTAAACTCCAGAAGTTCAGGGATTGGGAAAATGGATAATATAAAGGAACTGCAGATGCTGCTTTATATCAAAGATAGACACAAAATGCTGGAGTAACTCAGCGAGTCAGGCAGCATCTCTGGAAAAAATGGATAGGTAACGATTCGGGTCGGGAAGAAGGGTCCTGAACCTGAAATGTCACATACTGATGTTCTCCAGAGATGCTGCCTAACTCACAATGTTACTCCAGCATGTTGTGTCTATCACAGGATGAAAAGGGTTGGACAGAGTTAAATGGACTTCCTGACATCCGTCGATACCTTGTGATGACAACGCAGCAGCAGATGACTGGAGCATCAGCTTTGAACAATATCTCAGGGAGATGATGTTTTCCTCAGTTCTGGCACCTTGAAGCAGAGACATGATCTCAGGACAAGAGGTTGGTTATCCAAGATGGAGAAATCTTTCATTCAGTAAATCATGCACATTTGCAATTCTCCTTGCCAGTGAATTGTGGAGGTGGAATCTTTGAAAATTTCCAAGCGTGGAGCAGACAAGGTTTTGGATTTGAGGGTTGAGGGGAAGAGGCAGGAAACGTGTGCGAGGCCAAGATTTTAGTGAATGGTGGAGCAGACTCAAATGAAACATAGTCTTTCCACTATTATTACTATAGCAGCACGGTGGCACAGCTGGTAGTGCTGCTGCCTCATAGCGCTGGAGACCCGGGTTCGATCCTGACCTGTGTAGAGTTTGCATGTTCTCCTCATGACCGCATGGTGCTCCCGTTTCATAGAGTCATAGAGTGTACAGCATGGAAGCAGGCTCTTCGGCCCAATGTGCCCACACCGGCCAACATGTCCCAGCTACACTAGTCTCACCTGGCCATGTTTGGTCTATATCCCTCCAAACCTGGCTTATCCATGTACTGTACCTGTCCAACTGTTTCTTAAATTTTGGGATAGTCCCTGCCTCAAGTACCTCCTCTGGCAGCTTGTTCCATGCACCCACCACCCTTTGTGTTTCCTCCCACATCACAAAGCGTGAGGGTTTGAGGTTAATTGGCCTGCTGCAATCTGTCCCTAGTTTATAGGGAGTTGATGAGAAAGTGAAATAACATCAACTAGTGTGAACAGGTGATCGATGGCTGACGTGGGCCGAAGGGCCTGTTTCCATGATGTATCTTTCAAATGTAAGAGGATTAGATGCAAAGTGCACTCAACCAGGATTCCTGCATCACACCCTAACATCATTGCTTTCATAAAGTGCGTTAACGTGTGAATGAATTTTATTACAAAAAGATTTACAAAAATTTAAATAATACTTACAGTATTAATGCACACACAAAGAGCAAACTACAGCCTCTCTCAATAACGTAACCATCACAATAATCTTGTATTCCTGCTTTGCTTGTACATCGGGAAACCCACTACATGAATTTATTAATAAATTAAAAATGTACAAGAAGTAATAATAATAAAATATTTTGTTTAAGAAGGTCTACTAACCCAACAATCAGAGACATCATATATAAATGAGCTTCTGGAAATCAGGCAGAATAAAACTAAATGTGTTATTCCCCATGGAGACACGAGGAACTGCAGATGCAGGAAGGGTCACAACCCGAAACGTCATCTATTCATTTTTTCCAGATATGTTGCCTGACCCGCCGAGTTACTCCAGCTTTTTCTGTCTAGTTTTTTACAAACAAAAACCAAGAGTGCTGGGCTAACTCAGCGCGCCAGGCAGTTTCTCTGGAGAACATGGATAGGTGATACTTCGGGTTGGGACTATTCGTCAGACTGAATGCGGGGAGCCAGGAATATTCGGCCATCGGCCCACAAAGTCCATGCCGATCGTGTCAATGCAAACTAATCATTGTTTGCATGTGATCCATGTCCATTCCCTGCATATCCCAGGGCTTATCTAAAAGCCTCTTACATGTATCGTATCATGTGATGGAACCTGACATTCTACAGGCACTGGGTTGATGAAGATGAGGCAAGATAAAGGTATTGGTTTGTGCTTTGATGAATTAGTTTGTATATGTAGGTTTATATGAAATTATGAAGTGTATACAATTCTGAGAGACAGATAGGGTAGACAGTTGGAACCTTTTCCCCAGGGTGGAAATGTCCACCACTAGAGGGCAGAACTTTAAGATGAGCGGGTGAAAGTTTAAAGGAAATGTACAGTGCAAGTTTTTTTAACACAGAAAGCGGTGGGGGCCAGGAGCGCATCGAGAGGGCTGGTGGAGGAGGCAGATACGATAGTGGTGTTTAAGAGGCTTTGAGATAGACACTTGGAAGTGCAGGGAATAGAGGCATATGCATTATGTACAGGCAGATGAGACCAGTTTAACTTGGCACAAACATTGTGGGCTGAGTGGCCCATTTCTGTGCTGTACTGTTCTACGCTGGAAATTTTAATCTTGGAAGAAAATTTGGTCTGCCCCTATCAAGGCTTTGGAGTCTAATGTTCTTCTCCAGTGGAAGGCCAATGGAAGCAGATGTGCGGCCATTACAAAATGTTTCACCGAAAGAGTCTTTGCCGAGTTTGGCCCTGATTCATCGTCATAGAACATGTTGCTTGTGAAATCTGTTGGCTCTTGTACTGTAGGACACACTTCTACCAACCAACTCTTATAAGGGACAAGGCATGAGGTCTATAACTCTGAGGAAGAGTCTGACTCAAAACGTCACCTATCCATGTTCTTCAGCGATGCTGCATGATGCGCTAAGTTATTCCAGCATTTTAATGCTTGTCTTTTGTCCATAACATGTAGGGTGGCACTGTGGTGCGGTTGCTGCCTTACAGTGGCAGAGACCCGAGTTTGATCTTAACTACGGCTGCTGTCTGTACGGAGTTTGTTTTGTCCGGGTGCTCTGTTTTCCTCGCACATTCGAAAGACGTGCAGGTTTTTAGGTTTATTGGCTTCTGTAAATTGTCCTTAGTGTGCAGGATTGAACTAGTGTACGGGTTATTGATGGCAGTCATGGACTCGGTGGGCCGAAGAGCCTGTTTTCGTGCTGTATCTCTAAATCTAAACTCTATTTGTTTCGAAGAGCCTTGTGTCCATTGCCATTCATATCCTATGTACTAGTTCTGTTTATTTCCTTATTAGGATTGTGGAGGAAGTAAGGGTGGAGAATTAAGTTAAATAATAAGTTCACCAGATGAAACACTGGGATCATTCACAGTCTGAGTTATCCCTATGTTATGTAGATGATGAAGCAGGCAGGTCTAAAATCAGCCCTTTCAGAAGTCCAGCACAGCCATGGTGGGCTGAATGGACTCCTACCACCCCGTATGATTACCTACCTAATGATGCCACCATTGCCAGTGACAAACGGTGTCCAGCATTTATTTGCAGAGAGCAATTCTCAAATTAGCAAAATTTAGTTTCAATTAGCAAGCACGTGTGGTTGTTAAAATTCCTCGCTTCACCCACCCCAGAACGCCAGGATCCCTCTGACAAATTTCCTTTAAAAATACATGCCTTTCTTTCTTCAACTTTATCAAACAAACACAAACAGATTGTTTGGTGGATGAAACCTTCGATAGTACATGAACAATAAGGTCTACAATGCATTCAAAAGGGAACTGCAGATGCTGGAATATCGAAGGTACACAAAATTGCTGGAGGAACTCAGCGGGTGCAGCAGCATCTATGGAGCGAAGGAAATAGGCGACGTTTCGGGCCGAAACCCTTCTTCAGACTGATAGGGGGTGGGGAAAGAGAGAAGGACAAAGGGAGGAGGAGGAGGAGCCCGAGGGCGGGCGGATGGGAGGAGACAGCTAGAGGGTGAAGGAAGGGGAGGGGGGGAGGGGACAGCACGGGCTAGCCAAATTGGGAGAATTCAATGTTGATGCCAAGGGGACGCAAGGACCCCAGACGGAATATGAGGTGCTGTTCCTCCAATTTCCGCTGGTGCTCACTCTGGCAATGGAGGAGACCCAGGACAGAGAGGTCGGATTGGGAATGGGAGGGGGAGTTGAAGTGCTGAGCCACCGGGAGGTCAGGTAGGTTATTGCGGACTGAGCGGAGGTGTTCGGCGAAACGGTCGCCCAACCTACGCTTGGTCTCACCGATGTAAATCAGCTGACATCTAGAGCAGCGGATGCAGTAGATGAGGTTGGAGGAGATACAGGTGAACCTTTGTCGCACCTGGAACGACTGCTTGGGACCTTGAATGGAGTCGAGGGGGGAGGTGAAGGGACAGGTGTTGCATTTCTTGCGGTTGTAACGGAAAGTGCCCGGGGAGGGGGTGGTGCGGGAGGGAAGTGAAGAATTGACGAGGGAGTTGCGGAGGGAGCGGTCTTTGCGGAAGGCAGACATGGGGGGAGATGGGAAGATGTGGCGAGTGGTGGGGTCACGTTGGAGGTGGCGGAAATGGCGGAGGATTATGTGTTGTATTTGCCGGCTGGTGGGGTGAAAGGTGAGGACCAGAGGGACTCTGCCCTTGTTGCGTGTGCGGGGATGGGGAGAGAGAGCAGTGTTACGGGGTATGGATGAGTGCAATGCAGTTTGTTACTGCCTGACTAAATGTCCGGCTGGATATTAGCACCACAAAGTCTTAAACGCTGCGCTTGATATTCTAACATAGACAATCATACTCCTTCCATCGGTAAGTGCATTGTCCTTGTTCTCTCGTGAAGCAATAGCAGTTAAAGGGCACTGTTTTAATATAATATCCCTACACTCACACACATACAGACACACACACACACAGAGGTGTAAACATATGAAAACAATCAAATGCAGACCACACAAACTGTTAATACTTCTTACAAACAAAAAAATCGACAATTTATATATATATTTATATACCTAGATTCTCCACGCTGACCAGGATTAAATTTATCCAGCAGGATAATTTTCCATCAACAAGAGCAAGGCTGGCTGGCAAACACTTTTCAAAGTTTCAAAGTCTTGTAGAACCAACGCGTCTTCATTGTTTGTCCTTCTTGTCCTACCAGATGCCAACAGTCTGTCAATCTTTTCGAGGAGGGGGGTGAAAAAAGACCCACTAAGCCTTTGTCCAAGTCTGCGCTGAACCACCCTGAGCGAACGACTACAAAACCTCCTTGACAGCGGCTAATAAATAATCTTGTTGGGGTGGGTGATCCGTGGGGAAAGGGAGTGAGGGGAGAAGGTCAAGGTGATTGTGGTGGCGAAGACGCCGGTCGCTATCGGTTGATTTTGCTGCAGGACTTGCAGCATTGCTTTCCGTAGAACTTGTGGCTGCAGAGCCCATGTTGTGGAACCAGGTGGCACCAACTAAAGTAGTCGACACAGTTGAGATCTACGATGGGAGAAGAAAATACACATCAGCAAAGGTTAAAAGCCACAAGAGCCATAGGGTCCCTTGCCCTTCAAGTTTCAAAGTCCTTGTATTAGTAGAACCAACTGGTTCTTCATCATTTGTCCTTCTTGTCCGACCAGATGTCAGTAAGATACCTACCAGGTACGTCAATCTTTACAAGGGGTGAAAAAAGAACCACTAACCCGTGTCCAAATCAGCCCCAAACCTCCCTGATAGAAGGACTACAGGAGAGCTGAGTTAGGAGACCGGCTCAACTGATCCTTGCCAACCACCATCTCCTATCTAAGCAAGTCCCACCTAACCGCATTTGCCCCATACCCCTTTAAACCTTTCCTATCCATGTACCTGTCCAAATGTCTTTTAAATGCTGAATTGATATCCGCCTCAATTAAATCCTCTGGTAGTATGTTTAAGAAAGAACTGCAGATGCCGGGAAAAATCGAAGGTAGACAAAATGCTGGAGAAACTCAGTGGGTGCGGCAGCATCTATGGAGAGAAGGAATAGGTGACATTTTGGATCGAGATCCTTCTTCAGTCTAAAGAAGGGTCTCGACCCGAAATGTCACCTATTCCTTCTCTCCATGGATGCTGTCTCACCCACTGAGTTTCTCCAGCATTTTTGTCTACCTCTGGTAGTATGTTCCTTATAACAACCACCCTCAAGAGTGAGAACGTTTCCCTTCAAGTTCCTATTAAATCTTTACCCTCTCACCGTCAACCAATGTTCTCTGTTTTTTGATTCCTCTACCGTGGTTAAAAGACCCACTCTATCACCCACTCGCTCCTGTATTCACCATCCTTACTCCTGCATTCAATGCATTGCAAAGCGGATCTAGACCTGAAGGGACTTACCTTTCCTGGGTGATGGACAGAAGATTGTATTGCAAGCTCTCGACACTGCTGGTTTCTGGTGTCCGTGACATCCTACTGAAGGTCTCCCCTGTCGTAGACAGTGCATGGTGCGGATCTGGACTCCTCCTCCGCACGTGACTGTACACTGCACGGGAAAGAAAGGAATTATTTCACCCTTCTTGTCTGTTATTCCTTCTCAGTGACACAGAAACAGACAGCCTTTCATCTTCCGTATGATAGGAGCATCAAAATTTAAATCATCAACATGCTTCAACTCGATCAAGTCTTACACCACCTTTCGGCCCAACTCTTCCATGCCGACCGTTAGTCCATCTACATTTAAAAGACATTTGGTCAGGTACATGGACAGGAAAGGTTTAGAGGAAATGAGCCAAAAGCAGGCACGTGGGACTAGCCTAGAGGCATCTTGGTCAGCATGGGCAAGTTGGGCCGAAGGACTTGTTTCTGCACTGTATGACTCTGTGACACTAAACGTTGTTATTGTACCTCCTCTGGCAGCTTTTCCCATGTACCCACTACACTCTATGTGAAAAAGGTGCTTCTTTAATTATTTTCCCTCTAACCTTAAACCTGTGCCCTTTAGCTACAGAATCCCCTTATTTGCAGTTCATTTCCATGCTTTACCATTCTATAATCGGCTTGCATCTAAGAAAAAATAGATACATAGATAATAGGTGCAGGAGTAGGCAATTTTGCCCTTCGAGCATTCAATGTGATCATGGCAGATCATCCACAATCAGTACCCAGTTCCTGCCTTCTCCCCATATTCCTTGATTCCGCTAGCCTTAAGAGGTCTATCTAACTCTATTTTGAATGCATCCAGTGAATTGGCCTCCACTGCCTTCTGAGGCAGATAATTCCACAAATTCACAACTCACTGTGTGAAAAAGGTTTTCCTCATCTCAGTTCTAAATGGCCTACCCATTATTCTTAAACTGTGGTCCCTGGTTCAGTGAAGTATATTGTTTATATCTTTATATCCACTGAAGCATACTGTTGAAGAGAAGTTATTCAAATTGTGATCAGAGGGCACTTAAGGTGAGAGGGGTAAAGATTAAAGGAGATATGCAGAGCAAGTTTATTTTATACAGAGAGTAGTGAGAGCCTGGAATACGGTGCCAGGGTGCTGGTTAAGGCAGATACGATACTGGCGTTTAAGAGACTTTGGAAAGGCACATGGATAGGCTGGGAATGGATTGATATGGAATATGTTCATGTCGACTGGCATCAAAGATAGACACAAAGCGTTGGGGTAATTCAGTAGGTCAGGCAGCATCTCTGGTCAACTTGGGTGGGACATTTTGGGTCGGGGCGCTTCTTCAGGGCCTGTTCTGTCCTTTGTTTTAAATTTCTAAAGTGTAAATAGTCACCAGCACCATCTACTGCAAATTACAACAATATTCAGTTACAAGGGGCTGAATAAACAGTGCCACACCATCTAATTGCTCAGCATTACACACTGGTCAACCTGAGGAGCACCTTCAGCAACAGACTGGTTCCACCAAGATGCAGCACAGAATGCCACAGGAGATCCTTTTTTCCCAGTGGCTATCAAATTATACAACTCCTCCCCCTTCTGTCGTGGGGTAGATTGTCTCCCCTTCTCCAAAACCACCCCCCCCCCCCCCCCCCCTCCCCCTCCCCCTCCCCCCCCCTCCCCCCACCCCGCCAGCCACCCCAATCTTTGCACATCCCAAATCCTGGACTTTAATTTAATGTTTAATGTATCTTATTGTTATCTATAAGATAGCAGCTATCTTATCTTTATGTAGCTAATGGAATCAAGGGATATGGGGAAAAAAAGCAGGAACAGGGTACTGATTTTGGATGAACAGCCATGATCATATTGAATGGCAGTGCAGGCTCGAAGGGCCGAATGGCCTACTCTATTTTCTATGTTTCTATCTTGTTGTGTTTTATGACTATTGGCAGACCAATTTCCCTCCTAGGATAAATAAAGTTCTATCGTATTGTATCGTATCCCACACCCGAATCATAATTCAACTCTGGCCTCCTACCTGTTGCCATGGTGACGCATACCAGGCTGGTGCCGCATTGCTGAGGATTTGGTTCATGGGTGGATTGGGACATGCGCCCAGGTTACAAGCTCGTTCGGGATCAACCTTCGCTTTGGGCAGATGGCGACATCTCCGCTGAGGGAAAGGGACATACTTGCCGGACACACTTTTCTCACTGCACTTTAGCTCCCGTTTTTGTAGGCCGGGACCACAGGACACTGAGCACTGTATAAGGAGAAATACAAGCAGTGTTTTACGCAAGAGAAGTAGTGGCAAAGAACTGAAAAAAAAACTCTCACCAACTCCTGCAGATGCGCCGTGGAAAGCATTTTATCGGGATGCATCACGGAGTGGTTTGGGAACAGCTCCAACTAAGAAGCTGCAGAGAGTTGTGGATGCAGCCCAGACCATCACACAAACCACCCTCTTCCATTGACTCCATCTACACTTCACGCTGCCTCGGCAAGGCCAGCAGCATAAACAAGGACCCGTCTCACCCGGTCACTCCTTCCCTCTCCCATCAGGCAAGAAGTACATATGTCTGAAAGCGCAGACCTCCAGATTCTGGGACTGTTTCTTCCTAGCTGTTACCAGGCAACTGAACCGTCCTCTCATCAGCTTGAGAGCAGTTCTGACCTAGCATCTACCGCGTTGGAAACCTTTGAATTATCATTAATCGGACTTTATCTTACACTAAACGTTATCTGTACAGTGTGGATGGCATCACTGTAGTCAGGATAGAACCCGGGTCTCTGGCGCTTTAAGGCAGCAACTCTATCACTGCACCACTGTGCTGCCCCAATGTGTGACAGTGTAGAATCTGCCAAAGAGGACCATAGCCCTGCTCACTTATCCTCCTCATCCCTCCACTGAGGTGAATGTAATCCAGTGCAAGTTAAACAGAGCACAGCTAGGAAAATGGCCAACTCAATGAGTTAAGTCAGCAATGTCAGACTTACCACCACACCAGCAAGAAATATAAATTACTTTCATTCTCTCGGCCCTCTCCATCTGATCCTTGCTAATTAAATTTGCAGTGAAAGCAAAGAGAATATCTAATTTATTTTTAATATCCAATATAATGATAATCTTAAATGGTTGACTCCGCTAACCTCTCTATAGCATTGTGCAGTATAATTATGCCTTGCAGGCAAAAAGGTGAGGGGTTAGACATTTGTCTTTGATCACAGTTGGTCAACACTTAATATGGAGGCAGTGACGCATTACTGATGAAGGTTCTTCAACCTGAAACGTTCACTCCCTTTCTCTACCACAATTTTATCTTCTTTCGTTTGTTAACAATATTTCAACAAAATGTACAAATTTGGAAATATAAAAGTTCCTTTCCCTTTTCCATATCAAAGAGTAGTCGCTGAACCGATGCCCGGGTGTAAGGGTCTGCTTTGAGATGTGTAATAATACGATAATAATAATACTTTATTAGCCAAGTATGTTTTGCAGCATTTGCCAAGTCAGTCATACAAATAAAAAGTAACGGAACACACAAAGTACATTTTAACATAAACATCCATCACAGTGACTCCACATTCCTCACTGTAATGGAAGGCCAAATAAAAGTTCAATCTCTTCCCATTGCTCTCCGGAGGTCGGGGGCCTCGAGCTTTCCTTTGACAGGATGATCTTGACTCCCGTAGCCGGAGGCGGGAACCTCCGCTTCGAGGCGATCAGCTCCTGCATCGGGGGGATGCCCGCGCCGGATGATCGAACCCCGCGTCGGGGCTGGTCGAACCTTCCCGACGTTGGAGCTTCCGACATACACAGCCTCTCCCGAGACTGCGAGCTCCCGATGTAAAGTCCACAGGTCGCGGTTAGGGCGATCCCAGGCAAGGGATCAACTCTGAAGTAAGTCCACGTCCCACGATGGGACCCAAGGTCAGTCCGAGGAGGCCTCCGGCTCCAACGATGGTAGGCCGCAGAGCGACTGGAGGTTGCAATCCGAAAATTAATCGCATCTCCGGCAAGGCAAGAAATTGAATAAAAAGTTTCCCCCTCCCCCTCCCCCCACATAAAACAAACCTGAGAACATTTACACAAACTTTTAACACACACTAAAAATTAAAAAAAAGACGAAAATACAAACAGATTGTTGGCGGGGCTGTCAATCGTGCGGCACCCCTGGTGGTCAAGGAAGGAACTGTAGATGCTGGTTTACCCCATAGATAGACACAAAATGCTGGAGTAAGCTAGCTGGACAGGTAGCATCTCTGGAGAGAAGGATAGGTGATGTTTTGGGTCAAGACCCTTCTTCAGACACTTATCACCTCTTCCATCAGGCAAGAAGAACAGAAGTGTGAAAACACTCGCCTCCAGATTCAGGTTCAGTTTCTTCCCAGCTGTTATCAGGCAACTGTACCATTCTATCACAAACGAGAGCTGCCATCTACCTAAATTGGACACACTCAGACTAACTTTAATCGGACTTTATCTTGCACTAAACCCTTTATCCTCTATCTGTACTCTGTGGACGGTTTGTTTGTAATCATGTAGACTTTCCAATGACTGGATAGCAAGCAGCAAACAAATGTGTCACTATACACATTACAATAAAATAAAATAAACTAAACAAAGTCATTGCCAGACCTCTGTCCATGCCGACGTGATCCATCGTAATCGGTCGTTCTTCGGGCACCTCCGCACCACACAGATCTCCTGACTCTTGGGCTTGGAGTCCAGCATGCACAGACTATCCAGCACGGTGTGCGGTTTGGATGTGGGGTTGGTGCTTCTGCAGTAGACGTTGCGCTTTCTCATCCCCCGGCCACAGGTCTTGGAGCACTGGAAATGGGAGACATAACAAGAAGGTGAGAAACAGGTGAAGGTGCAGATTCAATGGCCTCGTGGACTTCCTCTGCCATTCAATGTGATCCCATCATGGCCTCAACCACACTTTCATGGCCTGCATTTCCACTGTCGGCACATTTACAGCAGCTAATTAACTGACCTGCACCTCTTTGGGATGCGAGGGGATGATGATGATGAAGATACAAAATACTCACTAGAGTCCCAATGGTCCCTCTTTGTTCTTGGAGACCCCCCCCCCCCCCCCCCCCCCCCCCCTCAATGCCGAGTTCCTTTTTGTTCTCTATAGCCTGACCGCCTCTCTCCCTTGTACTGTTCACCAGCGAGCCCCTCAGCCTTTGTGCCCCGGGGGCGGTGGGGGGCACCTCCCACAGCCGACCTTGAAGGCGCGGGAGGTTAGACCACCCTGGACCTCATCCTACCTGCCCTTTTGCCAGCATCCGTCTGGTTGACTCCTTGCTCATTCCGGTTCCCGGTCTTCACGGAGCACCCAGAGAATGACAGCCACGTAGTCGTGGGAAGAACGTGCAAGGTCCACACAGAGTGGACACAATGGGGACCCGGCCTGGGGGGCTGCCGCGAGGGAGGGGGAAGAACTGGCGCGATGGGGGAAGGGTGAACTGGCGCGATGGGGAGGAGGGGGGGGGAATTTGTAACTTTGTAAGCGCCATTCATGGGCGACTATTGTTAAGAATTTCACTGTCACTATGATTTATTCATTTATTCATTCAAGAGCTCTGGAGGTTAGGATGGATTCTTCTCCCTGGACATCTGAGGCAGAAGCTCCACTGGTTGTGTCAATATGCCTTCTATTTAATTCCAGACTTAATTAATTAGCTGCATTTAAATTCCTCAGTTGTCGCGGTGGGATTCGAACTAAAGTCTCTGGATTGATGCTAGTTGCTAGTCCAATAACATAACCCTCTACTCTACCATACCCGACTACCCAAATCTTCAAAAGCTATTAATGCCTGGACAGTGCATATAATTAAACCTTGTTCAGGAAATCTTGAATCTCCCTATTTCACCTCCTGATCCACGCGGGTTTGACTATCTCCCCGCACGTCACGGCCGGCCTGCAGGGAGAGAGGCAGCCGCCGGTTGGAGAACCCGGTGCACCGCGGCCTGCAGACAGAACAGCCGAGCCGGCCTGTGCTCGCCCCCCCCCACGGCCAAACGTAAGACAAGGGGGCCATGGCCGGGGGGGCGATGCCGTTGAGACGGTCCCTGTTCGTCCCCTGAAGGCCGTGGATGATGGAGCCGGTGAAGAAGGCGGACGCGATGGGCGAGGCCGGTGGCAGAGGGAACCGGGGTCTGGCCTACTGCGCCCTCAAGGTCAGCTGCAGGAGGACCCCCCCCCCTCCCCGCGGGCACAAAGGTGGTCGGACAAGGAGAAGCACGTCGCATGGCAAGGAAAGCGACGGATGGAGGCCTGCAGCAACCTGGGGCTCGCCTGGATCTGGCACCACTCATCAGAACTAGAGCACGGACTGGACTTTCAAAACAGCATCAAAACATGGCGCCTCTTGCATGCGGGCTCAGTGGACTCTTTCTGTACACTTCAGTAAACGCAGGTTGATGATGAACCTTTATTGCCTTCAAACGTCAATGATGGATCTCCCTCCACACAGGCTGACTAACACTCCGAATGTTTCCAGCTTTTTCTGTTTTCTATCCAAGATTCCCTGCAAGTGGACATTTACATGTTTTCACTATTCTTTACCATGCTTGCAGATGAATGGGAAAGAAAGAACACAATCTGCCCCTGATGAATAAATGATGAATTGCTCTGCCTAAAGGTGTTCAAATGAAGACAAAGGAAATCCTTGCAGCTTCATTTTTCATTGTTAAATTCCAGGTGCCAGTCTGACTATCAGATTTTATCAGCAGCTAGAATGTGAGACTTGTCCAACCTGAATCCTAACCAACCACTGATACCGTCACACGAATGACCCCAAATACTTATTGGATACTTAGATTCAGGCTCGTGTGAGAAGGTGCGGGACAGTTTAGACACTCTAAGATAGAAGAGACTAGATGATGGAATTTGGAGCAAAATAAAACTGTTGAAGGAACTCAAACAGATAAAAAACAACGTGCTGCAGGAGCTCGGTGGGGCAGGCAGCATCTGTAGATGGCAAAATGGCTCAGCGGTAGAGATGCTGCCTTACAGTGCCAGAGGCCCGGAATTTTGATCATCCCGACGAGAGGGCCTGTACATCGGGCCGCCCGTAGCGGCAACCACGGATGAACAAAGGAGGAGGACTGACTGAACTTTGTGCCTTCCACCACAGCGAAGAATAATGTGGTGGATGTTTGTGCTAAATCTTATTGTGTATTATGTGTTCTTTTTAAGTGTATCGCTGCTGGCAAATTCATTTCACTACTCCATCGAGATCATGTGACAAATAAAATTGACTTTGACTTTGACCCTGGTTTGATCCATATTAAGGGTGCTGCCTGTACGGAGTTTGTACATTTTCCCTGTGGCCGCCTGACTTTTCTCTGGTAGCATCTCTGGAAAGCTGGAAGAAAGGTGGGGGAGAGGGGCGGACAAAGCCTGGCAAGTGACCGGAGGGTACAGGTGAGGGGGCCATATCCAGATGGGGCATGGGGAAGAGGTGAGCTGGTGGGGGGGGGGGAAAGAGATGGGGCTGTTTGTAGGTTAGTTCCCTAAAATTGTAGATTTTTCTACAACCCCTTCTTCAACCCCCTTTTACTTTCAGTCTGAAGACCGGTCCTGACCTGAAACATCACCCATCCTTTTTCTCCAGGGAGGCGGCCTGACCCGCTGAGTTGCTCCAGCACCTTGTGTATATAGCTTCAGTATATATCAGCATCTGCAGTTCCTTCCTACACATGCTGTCTAACCTGCTGAGTTACTCCAGTACTTTGTGTCTGTCTTCAGTGTAGACCAGCATCTGAGTTCCTTCCAACACATGTTGTCTGACCTGTTGTGTTACTCCAGCACTTTGTGTCTATCTTCAACTGTCTAACTTCAAGTAACCCTTGCTTTCCCTCTCTCTCTTTCACTCCCAGACCATAGTTCTCCGACTAGTTTCACTGTCCTTCTAATTAATTTTACCGATTGTATGCTGCATTGTCACATTCCCCTCAGCTAACGATGAACCAGTTGTCACATTCCCCTCAGCTAACGATGAACCATTCTATTTATTTATCATCATCTGCTTTGATCTGTCGTTTACACACTTTACCCCTCCATATCTCCAGACTTCCTCTCCCGTAACTGTCTGAAGAAGGGTCTCGACCTGAAATGTCACGCATTCCTTCTGTTCAGAGATGCTGCCTGACCCGCTGAGTTACTGCAGCATTTTGTGTCTATCTTCAGTATAAACCAGCATCTGCAGTTCCATCCTACACTTCAATTTGCATATGTCTGCCTTAATAGTTAAATCTGTTCGTTTCTGCTATCATTCCTTTACATCTCCCATTTTCTGCTTTTTTTCCCCAGACCCTCGCTGTTCTATTCTTAGTATCCCTGATACCAGAACCGTGTACAATAAGGGATTTGCAAGTGGTATTGTTTTCGTCTGGAGTTTAGAGCAACCCAGGTGCTGGCGCGTGTCTTCTTGGCAAATTAAGTGGCTGAGGATTCGCAGGTTCTAATAATCGGCCACGTCTGAAACGTGATCGTCCCGAGACAAAGGCTCCAAGTCTCTGGAGAGCAGTAGATTGTAGATGTCAGCACACTTGACTTCTCACCAGGCCTAACCCAGGTGCGGCTTCTTTGATACAGCTGTCTCCAGCACAACAGAAACCCCGAACATGACCAGCAGAGGGCAGCAGCATCGTGCCACTAAACGATGGATCACATTTAGTAAAGCCTCACTCCCTCTAGCCCCAGTCAAACGTCTAATGGGAAATGAATGGGTGTTCATAAAATGTTGGAACTCATCCAATGAAGGGTTCTATTCTAGGAGAATAAATACACACAAAGGGATTTTCAAATTGAATCTGAACTTAGAATTTTGAGATACAGCGCGGAAACAGGCCCTTCAGCCCACCGAGCCCGTGCCGACCATGCCGAGCCCGTGCCGACCATGCCGAGCCCGTGCCGACCATGCCGAGCCCGTGCCGACCATGCCGAGCCCGTGCCGACCATGCCGAGCCCGTGCTGAGCACTATCGTACATACTAGAGACAATCAAATTTTTTTTAGCTATGCCAACTAACCTACAAACCTGTATGTGTGGGAGGAAACCAGAGAATCCGAAGAAAACCTATGCGGTCACAGGGAGAATGCACAAACTCTTACTACTACGGGTGCTGTCTGTACAGAGCTTGCACATTCTCCCTGTGACAGCGTGGGTTTTCTCCAGGTGCTCAGGTTTCCTTCCACATCCCACAGATGTGCAGGGTTGTAGGTTAATTGGCTTCTGTAAAATTGCCCCTTGTGCAAAAGGTAGGGTGTGGGTGATCGTTGGTCGGCATGGATTCTGTGGGCCGAAGGGCCTGTTTCCACGCTGTATCACTAAACTAACTAATGTTGCAAAAATTCTACGGACGTGCTGATAAAAATGATCGTTGCGTGTAGCAGGTTGTGCATCAAAGTTTTGATCGAGGGACTCATTTTTGCGGCAGTTGGAAAAAGTTGCATAAATCCTCACAAATAATTAATTCTCTGCAATAGAAATTATCCAGCAAAGGGGAAGGTAACTTTACCCACCTGGCCTGCTTTGTAAAGAGGCTGCTCAAATTATTGCACATATGCAATTTTAACTGAAATCTTGACATTTACCTTGTTCGACATTTATTCTATAGAATCTATTGAAAATCTTTCTTCTGCACTTCATCTTTTCACACCGTGTCACTTTCAATCAATTGTTACAATCGAGACATGAAGCGCTTTCTGTGTTCCACCATACAGCCCACCACAAGTAGACAAGAAAATATACAAAGTGCTGGAGTAACTTAGTGGGCCGGGCAGCATCCCTGGAGAACATGGATAGGTGACATTTCTGGTTGAGATCCTTGGGGTCAATATTATCCATTGATGATGTCTGACCCACCGAGATACTCCAGCACTTTCCGTCTTTTTTGTTTGTAAGCCAGCACCTGCAGTTCCACGTATCCACAAGGAGTCAGGAGTCGTTAATGTTTAGATAACCAGATTCTATTATTTACAGCAACATCGGAATAGAACACAAAGGATAGAAGGGTGTGGTTTAAAAACAGAGATAACACACCCAGATCCAATTTGCCTTTGAATTCTAACACCATTTTAGCCAAAGGCTATGGATATTTAGAACGTAGAAGAGTGCAGTGGAAACAAGGAACTGCAGATGCTGGTTTACAAAATAAGATACAGAGTGCTAGAGTAACTCAGTGGGTCAGATAGCATCTCTGGGAAACGGATAGATAACTTACTAAAGATAGACACAAAGTGCTGGAGTAACTCAGTGGGTCAGGCAGCATCTCTGGGGAAAAAGGATAATTGACGTGTCGGGTCGGGTCCTTCTTCAGTCAGTTTCTCCAGAGACGCTGCCTGACCCGCTGTGTTACTCCAGCTCATTGTGTCTATCTTTGGTATAAACCAGCATCTGTAGTTCTTTGTTTCTACATGGATAGATGACGTATCCATGTTCATCTATCCATGTACTCCAGAGATGCTGCTGGACCTGATGAGTTGCTCCAGTATTTTGTAACATCTAAACTCTAGCCTTGCCAGCGATGATAAGATCCCCAAAACATTAATTAAAAACTGCTGCCAGTTTTATGGGCCTCCCTCAGAAACGCTGGGAAACCCTTGGTGACTGGGCTCCATGACACTAAGATGTGGGATTTGGACTGCCCGACCTCCACACACTGCAGGGTTTACCTGTGTCCACGTTCCAGCGGCCCACTCTGGGGGGCAGTCATGGATGTTGCAGGGCTGAGCCTGGGAGGGCGTCACAACGGGGCACATGGAGTGGGGCACGGTCTGGTCCCGCTGGAAAGCCGCCTTGCGGAAGCACTGGATCTGGCGGCTCTGCTCCCCTCCTCCGCACGGCCGGCTGCACTCGCTCCACTTGCCCGTCGACCAGCTGGGGCGCCAACGGAAGAGGAACAAGAGAGAGGGGAGAAAAAAAAACAAGGTTTTGAAACAAAGAACAGGGGCTGCACGGGTTTGTACGTTCTCCCTGTGACCTGCATGGGTTTTCTCCAGGTGCTCCGGTTTCCTCCTACACTCCAAAGACATACAGGGTTATAGGTTAATTGGCTTCGGTAAAAATTGTACATTGTCCCTAGTCTGTAGGTCGGAGTGATAGTCTGTACGGGTGATCGATGGTCATGACGGACTTGGTGGGCCAAAGGATCTCTTTCCACACTGTATCTCTAAAAGCTAAAAAAAATAATGCAAATGCGTTATAACGCTATTGGCTTTTGTGAAGAATTGTAAATTGTTCCTAATGTGTAGGATAGTGTTAGTGTACGGGGTGATTGCTGGTTGGCACCAACTCGGTGGGCCAAAGGGCTTGTTTCCACACTGTATGTCTGAACTGAACTAATACTAACCCACGGAAATACTGCAAAAAGCCTTGATAACTAGCTAGGCAATAATCACAGGATAGCCAGCTGGACAACAAAATGTTTGTAAATCTCACTGGAATTAAATATTGGGGACGGAGTGCAACACTACCATATAACATATTTAGCACCACTAGCCGGGAATGAATTTCTAGTCATGCGATTCTATGATATTCCATAGGACAATGTCTGGATAACATTAACGACAAAAATGCTATCTTTTTATTGTGAACTATGATGGCATCCAGACTGAAGATCACAAACAGAATTGTTTATTGTTTTAGGAATGCAAATGCGTGGCAGGTTTGGGATTGATTTGGGAGACTTGTCAAACTTTAATTAATACAATGTTAAACATTTGGACCCGGGACTTTTATTCAATGCCTCTAAAAGCGCTGCAATTTACAAATTTCCTTTGTCACAAAACATAATAGACAATAGTCAATAGAAATAGACAATAGGTGCAGGAGTAGGCCATTTGACCCTTCACGCCAGCATCATCCACAATCAGTACCCCATTCTTGCCTTCTCCCCATATCCCTTGACTCCGCTATCTTTAAGAGTTCTATCCAACTCTCTCTTGAAAGCATCCAGAGAATTGGCCTCCACTGTTTTCTGAGAGAGAGAATTCCACAGATTCACAAACCTCTGTGTGAAAACGTTTTTCCTCATCTCCATTCTAAATGGCTCACCCCTTATTGTGGCCCCTGGTTCTGGACTCCCCTAGAACACGTTGTGGAACACTCCATGAACACTTCATGGACGCAATTACTGCGGAAAATGTAATGGTATATCCAACACTATCATCAGCTTTACAAGTTGATTTTTTATAAAAGCTTCATTTTAAATATATTCGATATTTTTCAAATTCTGCAAAAGCTGCCATTTACTGTCCATTGAGGTGTCCCTTGAATGGAACCAATGACTTGAGGTCAGGAGTCACATATAGGACACAACATGAGAGGATGGAAGTACAATCATGAATCAAATGGGGTTTTACAACAACGACACACACAAAATGCTGGAGTAACTCAGCGGGTCAGACAGCATAGTGATAGAGTTGCTGCCTAACAGCGCCAGTGACCTGGAATCCATCTTGACTATGGACAGGTGCTGTCTGTACAGAGTTTGTACATTCTCCCTGTGATCACTTGACTTTATCTTGCACTGAACGTTATTCCCTTTATCATGTGTCTATACCTGTGGATGACTTGATTGTAATCACGTATTGTCTTTCCGCTGACTGGTTTGCCACAAAACAACAGCTTTTCATTGCACCTCGGTACACGGGACAATAAACTAAACTAAATATCAGGTTGTGTGTTGGATATTCAAAGTCACACTGTGTCAGCAGCAACACAGAGACTGTAACTGCTCAGTAAGGCGGTGGTAAAGAGTACTGGCGTTGGGCAATAAATAATACCCCTGCATTAATAAATAATACTTTTTATTCTTGTGCTCTGTCACTGTTAGCAAAGCTGGCGATGGTCAAATGGCAGTAAATTAAGCGGTTATTAAGCAAATATGTCGGAGAGGAAAACCAGATGCATGTAAGGTCACTTCTACAAACCAGTTGGACAACTATTGCTATTTCCTTTCACAAAGGTAATCAAGATTATCTTTGAGGTAGTCTTGACTGGCAAAGGGTTAAAAACCAAGTAGGGAACACCTGTCAGCAAGGAATACGTGCTGACTGCATTCTTGCAGCCGAGCCTTTTGTGTTTCCACCAAGTCTAGACCTGATGAACGCTGTCCGCCACTTCACTTGGCACAAGCCGCTTCATCAGCAGCTCCTCCCCCCCCCCTCTCATTATCAGTTCTCCAAGTGGTAAAATTACATCCATGGTGTTTCCAGCAACGATAGTTTAGTTTCGGGATTACTGGGTCACTCTGGCTAGGTTTGGTTGGGTCAAGGCTGCACACAGTACCAGTCCTTTGATGGAGTTTAGAATTTAGAGTTCAGATATACAGCACGGAAGCAGGTCCTTCGGCCCAATGAGTGCATGAGTTCACACTAGTTCTATGTTATTCCACTTTCGCATCCACTCCTCATACTCTTGGGGCAAGTTACAGAGGCCATCTTACAGTGGCGCAGCGATAGAGTTGCTGCCTCACAGCGCCAGGGACCCGGGTTTGATACTGACTATAGGTAGTGTCTGTATGGAGTTTGTACATTCTCCCTGTGACTGCGTGGATTTTCTCCGGGAGCTCCGGTTTCCTCCCACATTCCAAAGTCGTACAGGTTTGAAGGGTAATTGGCTTTAGTACAAATTGTAAATTGTCCCTAGTTGGTGTATGATGGTGCTGGTGTGCAGGGATCGCTGGTCGCCTTGGACTTGGTGGGCCGAAGGGTCTGTTTCCGCACTATATCTTTAAAGTAAAACTAAAAATTGACCTACAAACCCGCACATCTTTGAGAAGTGGGAGGAAACCAGAGGACCTGGAAGAAACCCATACGGGATAGCACGCAACAAAAACGTTTCACAGTACCACGGAACACGTGACAATAAACTAAACTGTAACTGGGTCACAGTGAGAATGTGTAAACTCCACACAGACAGCACTTGAAGACCGGATAATAATAATAATAATAATAATATATAATCATTTGTTTATAGGGACAGTGCATATTAATGAACATTTGCATGTAAATATGCGAGATTGTAGCCAATCAGTAGCTAATTTCCGTCTCTAGTCCCAGGCAAAGGTAGGTGAAGTGTCTTGCCCAAGGACACAACGACAGTACACACTCCAAGCAGGATTCGAACCGGCCACCTTCAGGTTGCCAGCCGAACACTTAGCCCATTGTGCCATCTGTCGTCCTGGGTCTCTGGATTGGACCTAGAGTGAGGCAGCAGCACTGCCAGTTGCATCACTGTGTCGCCCGAAACCAAACATTAAACTAAAAACAAAACCCTGAAGCTTCTTGGACAGTGTAGTGGCACAGCTAGTAAAAGTTCCTACTTCGCAACACCATTGACCCAGTCATAAAACTGTACAGCACAGAAATAGGCCCTCTGGCCCACGTTGGCCATGCTAACTGGGGCCAAAGGATCCAGACCCAAAAAACTGAGCTTGTTTTCACTGGAATTTAGAAGGATGAGAGGATATCTTATAGAAACGTATACAATTATAAAAGGACTGGACAAGCTAGATGCAGGAAAAATGTTCCCAATGATGGGGAGTCCAGAACCAGGGGTCACAATCTAAGAATAAAGGGGAGGCCATTTAAACCTGAGATGAGAAAAATACTTTTTCACGCAGAGAGTTGAGAATTTGTGGAATTCTCTGGCACAGAAGGCAGTAGAGGCCAATTCACTGGATGAATTTTAAAGAGTTAGATAGAGCTCTAGGGGCTAGTGGAGTCAAGGGATACGGGGAGAAGGCAGGCACGGGTTACTGACTGTGGATGATCAGCCATGATCACAATGAATGGTGGTGCTGGCTCGAAGGGTCAAATGGCCTCCTCCTGCACCTATTTTCTATGTTTCTAACCATGTTGGCATATTGAGCGTCCTATTTGGCCCATAGCTTTCTCAACCCTACCTATCCATATATAATGTGTCCAAAAAGTCATAATTGCATCCACATCTATAGCTTCCTCTAGCAACCCTTTCCAAATACAGATTTAATCCTGATCTCTGGTGTTGTTTTTGTGGCGTGTTCTCACTATTGCTGGATGTGGCTTCCTTCTAATCCCAAAGACGTGCTGGTTGTTGGGTCAATTGATCTACAGGTATGTAGGGCACATCCACTGCGTGCAGAGATTAAAATAGGACGAGTGAAAAAGGGTGCTTGATGGACATCCCAGACTTGTTGGGCTGAGGGGCCTGTTGTTATGCTGACCCTTAACAACAGAACAATAGATGGCAAGGGATGCTAATTTGTAAACGTTAGAAGGATATGAGGGGACGAGGAAGGAAAGTTTCACCCAAGGATTGGCTGGGTATGGATCTTGCTACTTAAAAGATTAGTCAAAGTAGATGTCCTCTCAACAATGGGAAGGTACCCAGACCACTTGAGATCCTGTAACACATGTGGCTTTGGACTGAGAGCTCAGAGATGGGATTAGTCTAGACATTTCTTTCTTGGCTGGCAATGTCACAATGGGTCATACATTTCAGTGTCATACATTTTTAAGAAGTTATTATTTATACGTCAGATCCTAGTTATTATCTGACTGGTTGCATCACGGCCTGGTTTGGAAATTTGAATGCTCAGCGATGAAGGAGGCTGTAAAAAATGGTGGACTTTGCCTGGTTCATCACAGATATTGACCTCACCATCATTGAAGGGATCTACAGAAGTGCTGTCTCAAGAGGACAGTAATATCATCAAATACCCACACCAGCCTGGCCACTCTCTCTTCTTGCTGCTACCTTCAGAAAGAAGATACAAGAACCTGAGGACTCTCCAGTTCAGTACAACCTTTTTTAGTTTAGTTCAGAGTAACAGCGCGAAAACTGGCCCTTTGGCCCACCACGTCTGCGCCGACCAGCAATCCTCATACACTGGCACTATCCTACACATTAGGGACAATTTACAATCTTTACCAAAGCCGATTAACCAACAAACCTGCACGTCTTTGGAATGTGGGAGGAAACCGAAGCACCTAGAGAATAATCCACATGGTCACAGGGAGAATGTACAAACTCTGTACAGATAGCACCCATAGTCAGGATGGAACCCGGGTCTCTGGCACTGCAAGGCAGCAACTCTACTTCCTCGCCACAGTGCCATCGTCCCATCAACTATTGGGTTCTTGAACCATTTTGCACAACCCCTAACTACAACCCTAACCACAATCCTACCACCACGGACTTTGCACTACTTTGATTGCTCTATATACTTTGGTTTTTGCACTATCATGGTGTAGCTTACTTAAGAATATCTACTGATTTATTGTACATTTATGTATATTGTTGCATCTAATGTGCCTGTAAAGCTGCAGCAGGTATTATCACTGGAGGATATGGATAGATGACATTTCGGGTTGGGATCCTTCTTCAGACTAATTGTAGAAGGTGGGGGGGGGGGGGAGATAGCTGGAAATGTATAAGGAGCGGGTCAAAGCCTGACAAGTGATAGGTATAGGAAAGAACTCCAGATGCTGGTTTAAATCGAAGATAGACACAAAATGCTGGAGCAACTCAGCGGGACAAGCAGCATCTCTGGAGAGAAGGAATGGATGACGTTTCAGGTCGAGACCCTTCCTCAGACTGATGTCAGGGGAGTGGGCGGTACAGAGATAAAATGGACTCAGAGACAGTAAGTGGAGGGAAAACTGGGAAGGGGGAGGGGATGGAGAGAGAGGGAAAGCAAGGGCTACTTGAAGTTAGAGGTCATTGTTCATACCGCTGGGGTGTAAGCTACCCAAGCAAAATACGAGGTGCTGTTCCTCCAATTTGCCCTGGGCCTCACTCACTGATAGATATATACAGGGGACGAGGGATTTGATGGCAGATGGGTGGACAACCATCTCCTCCAGAGAAGCTGCCTGACCCTCTGATATTCTGCAGAACTTTGTGTTTTACTCAAGATTCCAGCATCTGCAGTTACCTGTGTATCCCCAAGTGTTTCATTAAAGAAACTAGGAACTACAGATGCTGGTTTACAAAAAAACACAAAGTGCTGGAATAACTCAGCAGGTCAGACAGCATCTCTGGGGAACATGGATGGATAGGCAATGTTTTGGGTCAGGACCCTTCTTCAGACTTGGTCTTCTTCAAAACTTCCTTCAGCCTGAAGAAGGGTCCCAACCAAAACATCACCAATCCTTATTTTCCTGTGATGCTGCCTCACCCATTGATTAATCCAGCATCTTGTGTCTTTTTTTTTTTTTTAATTCATTTTTCCAGTTCATATCCAGTGCGTGTAACAAATATGCATATGTATGCATTGTATGACCAACTGTACCACTATTCACGGCTGTCAGTCATCAAATGATGCTGGGCACTTTATTCAAGGCATTTTCCATTCAGAACAGTGCACATCATCTGCATGAGTTTGACTTCACTGACATTCAGCATTTTATTAGCTACACTGTGGAAACATTACACCTGACGTGGATCAATCCGATGCATTTTCATTGCAACAAGATGCCACAAGAGTACAAACAATATTAGTTATTAATAAAGGAAGCACTTTCTAGACAGATGATTTAGGAGGCTTCAGTCTGCCGGCGTAAAACGTGTCTGGGAAGTCTCAGCCTTAAGTGGGCATCAGCTCACAGAATTAAAAACTGATAACCACCATTTGGGGATTCGGCGAAAAGCAATTACTGTGTCTGACAATCTGCAAAAGGTGAGCTAACATCAGCCTAGACTGAGTGATTGGCTCAACAGTGCTTTGGTACTCTTATTACATTAAGTATATACTCCGTACACGCCAAATTCTCCAACAAACTAATCTCCTTGAATGATAGAGTCCTCTTTGAGGACCTTCATATCTGCTACTTAAAACAGGCAGCTCAGCCAAAAGAATGTCCACACTGATTGTATTTTGGTCGAGATGTAAACGATTGTTGGGGATTTGTTCAAGATGGAATATACGATCGTTACTCACAGTCAAACCAAATCAGCCTAACAGCCAGTAAACATAATACTAGTTTCAATGGAGTCACAACGAACTGCAGAGGCTGGTTTACAAAGGAAGACACAAAGTGCTGGAGTAACTCAGCGGGTCAGGCAGCATCTCTGGAGGACAGGATAGGTGACATATCGGGTCGGGACCCTTCTTCAGACTGAAAGAGGGTCGGAAGGCATCCGAGTCTGAAGAAGGGTCCAGATCCAAAACGCCGCCTATCCATGTTCTTCAGAGATGCTGCCTGACCCGCTGATTTACTCCAGCACTTTGTGTCTACATTTGTTTCTATCATTGGATCAACCCCTACATGGTGCTTGGAGCATTGCTATGGTACATAGAACATAGAAAAGTACAGCACAGAATCAGACCCTTCAGCCCACAATGGCAGTGTGGAACATAATGTTGAACAAAATAAATTAACACCATCTGGCTGTATATAATCCATATCTCTCCATTCCCTGCATATCCATGTGCCTATCTAAAAGCCTTTTAAAGCACTATTGTATCAGCCTCCACCATCACCCCTCGTGACACAATACAGGCATCTATCTAAAAAATTTGCCCCGCACCTCTATATTTTGCCTCTCTTTTCTTAAAGCTATACCTTCTAGGCTTTGACATTTCCACCCTGGGGAAAACAGGTCTGACTGTCTACCCTACCTATGCCTCATAATTGTGTTTATTCACATCAGGTCTTCCCTCAACCTCCGGCATTCCAGAGAAAATAACCCAAGTTTGTCCAACCTCGCTCTTCGCAGTTTATATTTTAGCATTTCAAGGTTTTTAATCTGTAGAGTAACCGAAAAATAGACTTTGACACAGCTCTCTACACCCGAGTTCACCTTTGTAGATGTGCTCTATTGGGGGCAGTTTGGGAAGTCAGGCTTTAATTCCTTGTGGAAAGCAGAGTACAGTTGCATTAAAACTGTTGAACATCCATCTCTCAACTTTCCTGAAATCCTTAAGACACAGTGAAGGATTGACTGAATCAGGAACAAATTGGAATTTTCTAACTTCCTGCTATGGTGAGCTGTCAGAAACATTCAAATATCAACTTAACTTTTATGTGAATTTAACAGTGTCTAATATTACTTCTGGGCTGAGATTTATAACACACCTCTTGAGTGCAGACTGTATCACACTAAATTGCCAGTTACAATAGCGACTTGGCAGAAACTCAAAAGGCTGTACCTGATCTAATAAATATGCTATGGTCAAATGAATTCTTGCAAAGGTTTAGTGATGATGTTCTGGATTACTGTCAAGATCTTATACAGTGCTAAAAGACTTTGCTGAAATTCCAAGCAGCCACAATTCTCATAACACAAACCCACTAGACTTCAATTCCTCAGCCTTCACGGAAACATTTAATTTTCAACAGGTTGAAAAAAAATAATAAATGACAGTAACAGATATAACTGAGCAATCTCATCTGGCAGCTCCCTCGAGGCAGAGATACCTCGATTATGGGGAATGAAAATCAAGAAACTGGAAATCTGAAACGTAATAAAAGGTTGAGTTGGGTGGGGAGCATAGTAGCGCAGGATTAGAGCTGCTGCCTTACAGCGCCAGAGACCCAGGTTAAATCCTCACCACGGGTGCTGCCTGTACGGAGTTTGTACGTTCTCCTTGTAACTGCATGTATTTTCTCCGGGTGCCTCCCATACTCAAAAGATGTGCAGGTTTGGAGGTTAATTTGGCTTTGGTAAAAGTTGCAGATTATCCCTAGTGTGTAGGATATTGGGCGATCGCTGGTCGGCGCGGACTCTGTGGGCCGAAGGGCCCGTTACTGCGAGGAGTCTCGAAACTAAACTAAACAGAAAAAGCAGGAAACACTCAGGCATTAATGTGGAAATAGACAAAGTGATGTCTGAAGTTTGAAGCCCTTCATCAGAATTTCAGTTGATAAAGGGTCCCAGACCTGAAAACTTAACTCTGCGTCTCGTTCCACACATACTGCCTGACTTGCTGGATATATTCTGTATTATTTGCTGGAAAGGTTCTGACCCAACACATCACCTATTCCTTATCTCCAGAGATGTTGTCTGACCTGCCGAGTTACTCAAGCATGTTGTGTTTATCTTCAGTATTATTTGTCTTGATTTCTGGAATGTTTGTTGTCAAGATTGTTCATAAGTGATAGGAGCAGAATTAGGCCATTTGGCCCAACAAGTCTACTCCGCCATTCAATCATGGCTGAACTATCTCTCCCTCCTAATCCCATTCTCCTGCCTTCTCTCCATAACCCGACACCCATACTCTGCATTACAAATATCCATCGACTTGGCCTTCACAGCCTTCTGTGGCAACAAATTCCAAAGATTCACCACCGTCTGACTAAAGATTGTATTTATTCATATTATCTGATCTTACTGGAAAGCACAAAAAACGAATCTTTTCACTGTACCTCGGTACACGTGGCCTTAAAGAACCTAATAAACCTAAACCTACACTAAATATGTCCCATCTTTGGAGGAACAACCAGTAGTGATGCTGTAATGCAATAGTTGTGACCCCATATAAACCTCATGTTACAAAAAAATGGAATTGTAACAGCAATTGTGTTAATGAGAAGGTTAAGGGCGATATTCAGATTCCCAATAACAAAATTATTTTTCCCCACAGGGTTTTCACAAATAACTATCTTTTTGAATAGTGTAAGTCTTCTTTAACTTTTAGTTTAGTTTAGAGATACAGTGCGGAAACAGGCCATTTGGCCCACTGAGTCCATGCCGCACAACGATATCCATTCCTTCCCACTATCCTACATACACTTGAAATGGTTTACAATATACCAAGCCAATTAGCCTACAATTAGCCTGTGGAGAGTGGGAGGTATGCGAAGATCTCGGAGAAAACCCACGCAGTCAAGGGGAGAAAGTACAAACTCCGTACAGACAGCACCCGTAGTCAGGATCTTTGACGCTGTGAGCGCTGTAAGGCAGCAACTCTACCACTGCAACACAGAGCCGCACCACCTCTCACACCTGCTAGCCACATTCCCCACCCTCCTTGCTGGGATTGACAAGCTAATAAAAAGATTATTTCCCCGCTAGACTTGTTTTATAGCACTGATTAACAAATTATCCTCTGTCTCGCTACCCCAGGGTAGTTTAGTTAGTTTAACTAGTTTAATTTGCTGAGATTAATAATGATAATAAAACGATGGTGGCAAGAATGTAACGTTAATCACCAGTAAATATCAAGAACAGTAACCAGAGATGTCTTCTCTCTTAGTCTCTCAAGGATAAACGAGCAGGGTACGGCGATGGGGCTGTGAACTTATATCTACTGAGGACTAAGGGGTGTACATGTAGGTCTACTGCCATCGGGGGCAGTCAGTGACGGGACAAACCTTGTTCATGTTCATAAGACATAGGAGCAGAATTAGGCCAGTTGGCCCATCGAGTCTGCTCTGCCATTCGATCATGGCTGATCTATTTTTCCTTCTCAATCCCCTCTCCCCATAACCTTTGGCAACCTTACAACTCAAGAACACGGTGGGTGGCACAGTGCCGTAGAAATAGATATGTTGCCTCAAAGCGCCAGGGATCTGGGTTCAATCCTGACTACGGGTGCTATCTGTACAGAGTTTGTACGTTCTCCCTGTGATAGCGTGGGCTTTCTCCGGCTGCTCTGGTTTCTTCCCATTTGGAAGTTTGTAGGTCAATTGGCCGTGTAAGTTTGTAGGTTAATTGGCCTCTGTAAATTGTTTAGGATAGTAGTGTATGAGTGATTGTTGCTTGGCATGGGCTTGGTGGGCTGAAAGGTCTGCTTCCACGCTGTATCTCTAAACTAAACTTATCATTCTCCACTTTTAAAATACCCAATGACTTGGCCTTCACAGCCGTCTGTAGCAATGGATTCCACAGATTCACCACCCTCTGGCTAAAGAAATTCTTCCTCATCTCCTTTCTAAAGGTACGTCCTTTTATTCTGAGGCCGTGGCCTCTGTTTCTAGACTCTCCAACTAGTGGATCCTCTTCTCATCCAGGGGCCGAATGATCAAAGATCTTGTTATCAACCTGAGTAGATGATGGGAATGAGGGTACTCGGTTATAAGATCAGAGGCCAAGGTGCAGGGCAGCACGCCACAGGAGATCCTTCTCCCCTGTGGCGATCAAACTTTACAACTCCTCCTCCCCCTTCTGTCGTAGGGTAGACTGAGACTGAGTGACCCCCCCCCTCAATCTTTGCACATCCCCAAAGCCTTACCACTCATCACTTTATTTTTCATGTTTCATGTTGTGTTTTTTAGGACTGTTGGCAAATTATTTTCCCTCCTGGGATAAATAGAGTTCTATCGTATCTTATCGTATTTGAAATTGAGGAATGTAGGAACAAATTCTTGCAGGAGATTCCGACTCCCTGGAATTTTCCGCCCCAGAAGTTTGGAGAGAATTGACCATTGGTGATATTTAAAGAGGAGGTAGCCACGTTTTTGAAAGGTCAGAAAATTGCGAGCATTGGAGCACTGCTGCAGATCAACCATTATGATGGAGACACAAGGAACTACCGATGCTGGTTTACAAACAAAGATACAAAGTCTGAAAGTCAGTCTGTAGAAGGGTCACCCACTCCTTCTCTCCTGAGATGCTGCCTGGCCCGCTGAGTTACTACAGCATTTTTTGTCTATCAAAGATACAAAGTGCTGGAGTAACCCAGCAGGGGTCAGGAAGCATCTCCAGAGAACATGGATAATGCTGTTTCGGGTTGGGTCTATTCTTCAGAACCGAATTGAAACATTGCCTATACAGGCGCTCCCGGAGGTTTTTGTCAGTCTCCCTACCTGCTTCCATTAGCTGCAACCTCCGGCAACCACCTGCGGCCTACGGGAACCGCACGGAAACCTTGGGTGGGGCGCAAAGTCTCCAGAGGTTTCCGTTCAGGTTTCCTAAGTGGGACAGGGGCATTACTCCAGCACTTTGTGCTTTTCCAACCATGACTATATTGGATGGTGGGACAGGCTTGAGGGGCCAGGTGGCCTACTCTTTCAGCTAGAATCTCTTGCTTCTGAAGAAGGGTTCCAAGCCAATCCGTTGCCTCCACAAATGTTGCCTGACCCGCTGAGTTACTCCAGCACTCTGCTTTTCACAGCTCCTGTCATGTTCTCATGAGAACTCAGTTCAAACAAGTCCTGTCACAATGGTAATGAGCGGAACCGATTACGCCCATGGACCTGTCCTCCCCCTGAGGAGGAGGAAACTGAGGAGAGTCACGTAGAGGGGAGGGGAGAAATAGATAAATAAACCTTCTTTCAATTCAATGCTTTGTGGAATATACCTCCGATGTTCATCGGAGACTGATGTACAGACACACAAAGCGCGATGCACAATGGCCTTTGTGTGGCTTTGACATGGGCAACGGGTTGCAACTTGTCGGTACCTTTACACTACAAAGTGCCGCTCACCTGCTTCAAAGCCTGAAACCTCCTCAACTGTGTGGATGGATGGGCGAGAGTTTAGTTTGGTTTAGTTTATTGTCACATGCACCGCGTACAGTGAAAAGGTTTTTTTGTTGCATGCTACCCAGTCAACGAAAAGACTATACATGATGCCTGTCTAAATGTCTCTCCAACATCACTGTCATATTTGTTTCCCAATGCGTTCCCTAGCAGTGTGTTCCAGCCACCAATCATTCTCAGTGTAAAAATTAAATTGCCCCGTACATTTCCTTTAAACCTTCCCTGTCTCACTTTAAAGCTTTATGCCCTCTAGTCTTTGACATTTCCAGCCTGGGGGAAAATAAACTACCCAGCCAATACATCTCGTAAATTTTACCCTGACATATGTCTCTCAGAATGCTTCCATCAGGTCACCCCTCAGACCCTGACACACATCTTTGCAAAGTCTCACAAGTTAACCCTGTCAGTGTCATGTGCGTTTAAGAAATATTCAATCGTGTACCCTTCTGCTTTTGCAGTAACAGCACACCCTGCTTAATCTCGGTAGTATCATTTTGCTTTGTTGTGGCTCCAATGATTTAAAACATTTCTTCTGCATTATAAGGGAGTGTGCACTGGGATCTGGTAAAGAAATGTCAACCAACTATCCACCCGACCACCCATAGAGTGGGCGGTAGACAACAGTGATGGAGGCTGGTACTATCTAACATTTAGTTTAGTTTAGAGATACAGTGTGGAAACACGGCCATTGAACCACCGAGTCCATGCCGTCCAGCGATCACCCGCACACTAGATTTATGTTATCCCTCTTATGCATGCTGCACACTTGGGCAATTTACGGAGCCGAATTAACCTATACACCTACACGTCTTTGGGATATGGGAGGAATCCGGAGCATCAGGAAAAAAACCCCATGTCGTCACAGGAAGAAACTACAAACTCCATACAGACAGCACTTGTAGTCAGGATCGAACCCGGGTCTTACGCGCTGTCAGGCAGCGACTCTACCACTGTGTCACTCTGCAGCCTATTAAAAAACAGGGTGCCTGGAACACTCTGCCAGGGGAGGTAGGAAGGAACTGACCTATATCAACACCCGGTGACGCCAGCAATGGCTGCCTCATCAACAGTCTGTCTGTCCCTTCATTCTGTGTGTTTTAATAGTATGTGTTATATGTATGTTTTTGTTATATGTGTGTTTTAATAGTATGTGTTATATGTATGTTTTTGTTATATGTGTGTTTTAATAGTATGTGTTATATGTATGTTTTTAGTGTTCTTCAGCTTGTTTTATGTGGGGGGTGGGGGGAGGGGAGGGGTTGGGGCGAACTTTTTCTAATCTCTTAACTCGACGGACAAGGGATTTTTTTCCATATCATATCTCCGTCCACACTGCGGCCTAACATTGAGGAGTTGGCGGCCTTTGCTGGAGACCGACTTTTGAGAGCTCCACCACAGGGAGCCTGCAGGACTTAAACATCGCGGAGCCCGCAATCCCTTTGCCAGGGATCGACCTCGGCGCTCCAACCGTTGGTGCTTGCGGACTTAATAATCACGGAGCTCAAGGTCTCTGGTCAGAGACCGACTTCCGGAACTCCAAGCCGCGGGAGTTTTGATCGCCCCGGCGTACGAGTTTCGACCGCCCCGACGCGGGAGTTTCGATCGCCCCGACTCGGGACTTTCGACCGCTGGCTGTGGGAGCTTCGATCACCCTGTCGGATGGTTCGACTGCCCTGACCGTGGGAGAATAAAGAGGAAAAAGATTGGAATTTTTTGCCTTCCATCACAGTGAGGAATGTGGGGAATCTGTTGTGGCGGATGCTTATGTTAACTTTTATGTAGTTGTGTGTCTTGTTGCTTTTTTATATCCTATGGCTGTATAGTAATTTGCATATCACTGTACCTTAATTGGTACGTGACAATAAAAGACCTTTGAAACCTTTGATATATACTTCTATCAGGTCTCCCCGCGGTGTTTCACAGAAAACAATCCAAGTTTGGCCTTTATCCATTATCAAGGCAGCATTCTGCACCCTTTCCAAAGCCTCCACATCCTTCCTATAGTGGGGCAACCAGAACTGCACACAATATTCAAAATGAGGCGTACCAAAGTACTGCAGAGCTGAGGATCCTACAGACTTCCTGACTCTTATACTCAATGCCCCTTGCAATGAAGGCAAGCATTCGCCTACACCTTCTTCACCAACCTATCTACTTGTGCCGCCACCTTCAGTGAGCGATGAACTTGGACTTCAAAATCCCTGTGCACATCAATGCTGTTCAGGCTCTTGCCATTAACTGTGCACTTCTCCCCTTACATTGAACCTCCCAAAGACCTATAAAGCAGCAGCATGACCTCCTGACTTTATACTCAATGCCCCCGACCTATGAAAGCAAGCATACCATATGCTTTCTTTGCCACTCTATCTACTTATGTCGCCACTTTCAGGGAGTTATGGACTTGGACCTCAAGATCCTTGATCTCATTAATAAAGCCAGATGGCACATGAACAATATGGAGCTTTATCTCATCAAGGCAGCCAAAAAAGAAAGCAGGAGTAAAGTAACAAAGTCTGCAGGGGACAGGATTTTGCGATACACTACCTCAGAGACGACTGTTTGTTCAACAAAAACTTCCTGTCTCCGAAGACCGCACTTTAATAACAGACGGTACAATCTGGGTCAGACTACCATGAAATACAGGGCTTCTCAGCAACAGGGAGTCAAAGGTGATAAGGGAGTTCATGACACAGCCCATTCATCATTGGGGCAGACGGCACTAATGATGCATGTACAACGGCCAGAATCTCGTTCAGAGAGAAAGAGGAAAACTGTAAACTGGCGGTTCTCCTGATAACTTCCAATGGACGGAACAGTGAATGTGCAGCTCAGCAACTTTCATCATGTTTAGACTAGAGATACTTGTGAGATACAGCACGGAAACACGCCCTTCGGCCCACCGAGTCCATGCCGACCAACGATTACCCCGTACACTAAAACATCCTACACACAAGGGACAATTTACAATTTTACCAAAGCCAATTAACCTACAAACCTGTAGTCTTTGGAGTGTGGGAAGAAACCAGAGCTGTATCAGTAAAGGTTTGTAGTTTAATAAGTTTCTGTAAATCGTAAACTGTCCCTAGTTCGTGGGATAGTGTGAGTGTACGGGGTGATCACTGCTCGGTGTAGACTCAGTGGGCTGAAGAGCCTATTTCCACTCTGTATCTCCAAAGTAATTTCACTGTGATTATAAAGTACCATTGATTATTGAATCATTCAACTCCCACCCTCCTCTTAGATCTTCTCTTGATCAGCTGCATTCAGTTTGCTTCTGACTCTGGTAGTTTGGGGCAAACCTGAAGCACTAGCTTTGTTCTCTCCCATTCAGGAAGCCTGCGGTAACTCTTCACCTCCCTTGGGACCAGCATACCTGGCCTCCACAGGTGTCCTTAACAACTCATGCTTCACCTCCTCCTCCCCCCAACACTCTAACCCACTGTAGGCTGGATCCATTACCGACCCCTGGGGTCTTCCACTTTTCCAATATTGTTGCTTGTCGGAATTTCCCTACTCCAACGCCGACATGCTACTCCTAATGTTTCAGTTTTAAATTTCCCCTTTCAGATCACCCACACAGTACCCGAAGGACATCAATAATGGTGACAGGCAAATTTACTTAATTAAATGTTAACATAACCTGCTGCGGAACCTATTAAGAGCGGCACAGTGGCACAGCGGAGAAGTTGCTGCCTTTGCACTGTACCTTGGTACGCGTGACAATAAACTAAACGCAACTACAGCCCGCCAGAGACTCAGGTTTGATTCTGACTATGAGTGCTGTCTGTACGGAGTTTGCACGTTCTCCTTGTGACTGCACCCGGTTGCTCCGGTTTCCTCCTGCACTCCAAAAACATACAAGTGCTTCGAGAGGCTGGTCCTGGCACACCTCAAAAGCTGCCTACCCCCCACACTGGATCCCTATCAGTTTGCCTACCGCAAGAACAGGAGTACGGAGGATGCCATCTCAACGGCACTTCACTCCGCCCTCTCCCACCTCGACACAGAGACACTTACGTAAGAATGCTGTTCATCGATTACAGCTCAGCATTCAACACCATTATACCATCAAAACTGATCACCAAACTCGGTAACCTGGGCATCGACCCCTCCCTCTGCAACTGGATACTGGACTTTCTAACCAACAGACCCCAGTCTGTTAGGTTAGACAAGCACACCTCTTCAACCCTCACCCTGAACACCGGCGTTCCACAGGGCTGTGTGCTGAGCCCCCTCCTCTACTCCCTCTTCACCTATGACTGCACACCTGTACATGGTACTAACACCATCATCAAGTATGCAGATGGCACAACGGTGATTGGCCTCATCAGCAACAACGATGAGTCGGCCTATAGGGAGGAGGTCCAGCACTTAGCAGCATGGTGCGCTGACAACAACCTGGCCCTTAACTCCAAGAAGACCAAGGAGCTCATTGTAGACTTCAGGAAGTCCAGAGGCGGCACGCCCACCCCCATCCACGTTAACGGGACGGAGGTGGAACGTGTTTCTAGCTTCAGGTTCCTGGGAGTCAACATCTCCGATGACCTCTCTTGGACCCACAATACCTCAACTCTGATCAAGAAGGCTCACCAGCGTCTCTTCTTCCTGAGGAGACTGAAGAAAGTCCATCTGTCTCCTCAGATCCTGGTGAACTTCTACCGCTGCACCATCGAGAGCATCCTTACCAACTGCATCACAGTATGGTATGGCAACTGCTCTGTCTCCGACCGGAAGGCATTGCAGAGGGTGGTGAAAATTGCCCAACGCATCACCGGTTCCTCGCTCCCCTCCATTGAGTCTGTCCAAAGCAAGCGTTGTCTGCGGAGGGCGCTCAGCATCGCCAAGGACTGCTCTCACCCCAACCATGGACTGTTTACCCTCCTACCATCTGGGAGGCGCTACAGGTCTCTCCATTGCCGAACCAGCAGGTCCAGGAACAGCTTCTTCCCGGCGGCTGTCACTCTACTCAACAACGTACCTCGGTGACTGCCAATCACCCCCCCCCCCCCCCCCCCCACCCCGGACACTTATTATTATTTATTCAAATCATTTGCTATGTAGCTCTTCCAGGGAGATGCTAAATGCATTTCATTGTCTCTGTACTGTACACTGACAATGACAATTAAAATTGAATCTGAATCTGAGGTTTGCAGGTTAGTTGGTTTTGATTAAAAGTGTATATTGCCCCTAGTGTGTAGGATAATGCTTGTGTATGGGGTGATTGTTGGTCGGCGTGGACTCGGTGGTCTGTTTCCTCGCTGTATCTCTAAAGTATAAACAAAGCCTAAAAGCCTGACTTTAAAAGCATCGCTATCGGAACAAAGAGCAGCAACTTTAATGTCACTTGCACTGAGATCACTTTTAATCCTTAGTAACATGGAGATGTAACTAAACCTGAACTAATTTAATTCATAGTGCATTACACCGTAACCACTAGAAAAACATTCATGGATGATTTTTCACAAATCCGGAGGTAGAGGCTTCACATAGGTGTCCTATCCCCAGTTCCCACAGTTTGATATCTGTCATATTTATAACCACATCTTAGAGGAAGGTTTGTCCTTTGGAACTGGGTTGTGGGGTCACTGCAATACCCAGTGGGTGGCACAGTAGAGTAGCTAGTAGAGCTGCTGCTTTACAGATCCAGTGTCCTGGGTTCGATCCCGACCTGTCTGCATGGAATTTGCACATTCCCCCCTATGACTATGTGGGTAACAATTGGTCACTCACAATTTCCCTTTGTATGTTTCCACTAGTGGGAGTGTCTAGGATTAGAGGTCATAGCCTCAGAATTAAAGGACGTTCATTTAGGAAAGAGATGAGGAGGCATTTCTTGAGTCAGAGGGTGGTGAATCTGTGGATGTTTTTGCCACAGGTCAGTGGATATTTTTAAGGCAGAGATAGCTAGACTCTTGATTAGTACAAATGTCAGAGGTAATGGGGAGAAGGCAGGAGAATGGGGTTAGGAAGGAGATAGATAGATCAGCCATGATTGAATGGCAGAGTAGACTTGATGGGCCAAGTTACATTATGTAGAGGGATGGGAGCACTTGAGAGGAATAGAGGGGGTAAGAAAATGGGATTTGTGTAGGATTGGAAATGGCTGCTAGAATGTCCATGAGGGCTCTAGATCTGTAAGCTTCCTACTTCAGGTTGGGTTGCATCTCCACCTAGTTTGGGACCAGCACTGTCAGAGATTTGAAGACGCAGTTCAGTCCATCACACAGACCAGACTTCTCGGGAAAGCAGCCAACATAATCAAAGACTCGTCCCACCTCGGTCATTCATTATTCTCCACACTCCCGTCAAGCAGAAGGTACAGAAGCTTGAATGCGCGCACCACCAGACTGAGCAACAGCTTCTTCCCCTCTGTTATCAGGCTTCTGAATGGTCCTTCCATTAGCTAGGATACTGTCAAATTCACATCAAACCCATGGCGGACATCAGACTTTGTCTCTGGAACTGAAGCACTACAATACTGAGGACTATGTTCCGCACTCTAAATTTTCCCCGTTGCTCTACATATTGTTCTTGAGTTTGGCTTGGTTGTATTTATGTATAGCATTACCTGATTTGAATGGAAAGTTTTTCACTATACCATGGTACATGTGACAAATAATAAACCAAATAATGTCACATGTACCCAAACTAACAAATAGTGATTCCCCGCAAAATAAATGATAGCTTACCGGCCTTCTATTATCTATGCACTAGAGTCATAGAGCCACAGATTAATACAGTGTTGAAACAGGCCTTTCGGCCCAACTCGCCCACACCGGCCAACAATGTCCCAGCTAGTATTCCCAGATCAATGTCTGAGCTCTGTAATCTCTCACCATTTAAATTACTTTCTTCAAGAGGACATGGAAGACCCCAAAAAACACGATCTCCTGGGTGCCAAACATTTTAACTCACCTTCCCATTCCCACATTGATCTTTCTGATAGATTCCCACACTGACCACACCTGATAGATTCTTGATTAGTATGGGTGTCAGAGGTTATGGGGAGAAGGCAGAAGAATGGGGTTAGGAGGGAGAGATAGATCAGCCAAGAATTGAATGTCGGAGTAGACTTGATGGGCTGAATGGCCTAATTTTGCTCTTATCACTTATGATCTTATGATCTTTCTGTCCTGGGCCTCTTCCACTGTCAGAGGGAGGCCACACACAAATTGGAGGAACAGCCCCTCATATTTCACTTGAGCAGCTTACAACCCAGTGGTATGAATATTGATTTCTCTAATTTCAAGTAACCCCTGCAGTCCCTCTCTCCCCCACACTAGTTGTCCTACCAGTTCCACTGTTTGCATCCTTGCATCCCTCTGTTATCGCCTCTTCCACAGCCAACAATGGGCCTCCGCCCTTCCTTGCTATCTGTTGCCAGCCCTGATTTATTCTGACCTTTTCCTACCTCCAGTTCCCCCCCCCCCCCCCCCCCCCACCTCCCCTCATACTTTCAATTGGAAGATGGGTTCCGACCTGAGACATCACATGTTCCTTTATCTCCAGAGAAGCTGCCTGACCCGCTGAGTTGCTCCAACACTTTGCATCAAACTTTTCCTCCATTAAGGGGAGGGAGCTCCACACACGTGTGTGGGTCAGTTCTCGATATTTACCTTGCTGGGCATGGCTGTGTGTTGCAGGTAATTGTTCCTGTCGTGGGCCTTGCGTGTGCAGAACACAGGGTGGTGTTGACTTGTGTAAGATGGTCCTGCAAACAGTAGGGCGTGGTCACCATTTTACCTGCAAGAAGATTAAGAGAGTGTACATATTGGAGGAAATTCAGCTGAAGATTTCATGAGGTGACCGCATTCCAAAAAAACAGAATAAAAGGATCCTTTAGGAAGGAGACGAGGATGACATTCTTTTTTTTAAGAGGGTGGCGAATCTGTGGAATTCATTCCTGCGGAAGCCATCAATGGACATTTTTAAGGCACAGATAGATAGATTCTTGATTGGTACGGGTGTCAGGGGTATGGGGAGAAGGCCGGAGAATGGGGTTGAGAGGAAGAACCATGAATGAACAGCAGAGTAGACTTGATGGGCTGAATGGCCTATGTATTCTCCTACCACTTAAGAACATAAATCAGCAGTGAATTCTCTAATTTCAAGTAAACCTTCCCAACACCCCGTCTCTGTCCTGTTCACCACATTAACCCTGGAACCCTGGGGAATACCTAATTCTCCCAAACCTCCCCCCTCCCCCCTCCTCCCCTCTATATTGGAGTCAGTGGTTATGGGTAATCAGGCCTCAGGACAATGTTGGAACAGTCATCACTATATTAACTGGCTTAGCAAATTGATGGGGCAGGTTGGTGACTGATACTCTAGTTCCTTATGTAATTCTCTGATGTACCATCTCTCTTATTGTCCATAGGCTGGAGAAAGTTCTCATTCTTCTGAGAACCCATCAACACGAGAGAGAGACTAGTTGGCTTATCATGTCTGTGCCAACTCTACCTCATTGAAAACCCACAGACTATCTTCAATCGGACTTTACTGGATTTATCCTGCACTAAACATTATTCCTTTTAATCTATATGTGTACACTGTGGATGGCTCAATTGTAATTGTGTATAGTCTTTCCGCTGACTGGTTAGCACACAACAAAAAGCTTTTCACTGTATCCCGGTACACGTGACAATAAACTAAAATAAACTAAAAATCTGCATAAAATCAAACTGAGGGGATCTGGACAGACCTCAGGGTTATGTCTAAATCTCTTGGTTGTTTTTTTTAACCACACACATGAGGGCGGCACAGTGGCACAGTGGTTTAGTTGGTACCTTACAACGCCAGAGACCCAAAGCTTTGATCCTGACTACGGGTGCTGTCTGTACACAGTTTGTATGTTTGCCCTGTGACCCGCGTGGGTTTTTTCCGGGAGTTCTGGTTACCTCCCACACTCCAAAGACGTACAGGTTTGTAGGTTAAAAAAAAATGTACATTGTCCCTAGTGTGTAGGATAGTGTTAGCGTGCGGGGATCGCTGGTTGGCTTTAACCTGGTGGGTCTAAGGGCCTGTTTCCATGGTGTACCTCTAAACTAAACTAAACGTCGCACATCACCTCAGCTACAATCAAAAAATTAGAAGCAGATACAAAGGAAAACAAACAGGAGGGGAAATAAGAAGAGAAGGGAGAATGAGATGGCAGGTCTCAGCATGTTAGTGAGCCACTGCACTGAGCCCAGCCTTCGGTGTTGGGCTTCAGAGATCAGCACACCACTGGAACCACTTCACCAGCCTGTTCCTCATGCGTGGGGCCAGGGCTATAAAAAGGATAAAGCCACCAACAGAAAGTATGTTAGCATTTCTCTGTCTCTCTCTTCTCTCGGGAGGGTCCGTCACAGTGGCACAGCAGTCCAGCTGCTGCCTTACAGCACCAGAGACCCAGGTTCGATCCTGACCTCAGGTGCTGTCTGGACAGAGTTTGTACGTTCTGCCCGTGACCGCGTGGGTACTCCGGTTTCCTCCCACACTCCAAAGACTTACAGGTTTGTTGGAGGTTAATTGGCTTGGATAAAAATTATAAAATTATCCCCAGTGTGTAGGATAGTGTTAGTGTAAGGGGTGATCGCTGGTCGGCACGGACTCAAGGCCGAAGGGCCTGTTTATGCGCTAAAGTCTAAAAATAGAGAGAGATGGAGATAGATAGAGATGGAGAGAGAGAGAGAGAGAGAGAGTGACAGAGAGAGAGAGAGAAAGTGACAGAGAGAGAGACAGAGAGAGAGAGACAGAGAGAGACAGAGCGAGAGAGAAAGCAATATAAGAGCTTTCTTCTTCCGATGAATGGGAGGGCTACTCACCTCCAGCACATGATGCAGTGCAACCTGATCTCACGACCGCCCAGGTGTAGTTGTGCCTCTGCTCGCTTGCCTTGCTTTCATTAGCAACCTTTGGTAACGTGTACTCCCAGGCAATACCTGGATTCTTGCCTTGCAACAGAATCTGTTGGGGAGGGGCGGTGGTGAAGGTTGTGGAAGAGAGAGAGAGGGAAATTGGGGGGGGGGGGGTTGGGGGGGAAGGAGGGCAACATAAAGAAATGTTGAACAGGATTAGTGTGAATCGCTCTCCAATCACAAAGAAAATTAGAACTAAAGTTAATGGAAGATTGTGCAGGAAGGAACTGCATATGTGGGTTTACACTGAAGATAAACACAATATGCTGGAGTAACTCAGCGGGCCAGGCAACATCTCTGGAGAAAAGGAATGGCACCCTACTTAATGGAAGATTTCTGTGAGTAACCCAGTCCATCACATGCTTCATTTAGAGATACACATTTAGACATACAAAGCATGGAAACAGGCCTTTCGGCCCACCAAACCCGTGCCGTCCACGATCACCCATACACAAGTTCTATCCTACACACGAGGAGCAATTTACAAGCTAATTAACCTACAACCGTGCATGTCTTTGGGGATGTGGGGGAATCCGGAGCACACGGAGAATACCCACGTGGTCACAGGGTTTAATAGTAATGAATTAATTATAAATGAATTAAAATGAAGGGTCTGAAGAAGGGTCTCGATCTGAAACGTCACCCATTCCTTCTCTCCAGAGATGCTGCCTATCCCGCTGAGTTACTCCAGCATTTTGAGTCTGTCCAAGATGTTTAACTAGGTGAGCTGTGATACATCTGGAACAGCAGTTAAATTACTGGCCCAGTATTCCCAATGCTGAGATAAATCTTGGGGAAGATAAAAATGGAAAAAAAATCTAGTAAATCACACTGTGGTGTGGTTCCGTGTTTTATATAAATATTACGTGGCTGTAAAACATAATGACTTTATCTTACTCTAACAGCAAGGCAGTATATACCAATCATTCCTTCTACTCCCCAATCTCTTCGAGCAGAAGATACAGAAGCTTGGAAGCACGCACGACCAGACTCAAGGGCAGATTCTTCCCCTCTGTTATCAGTCTGCAGATACAGGATAAAGGGTTGACGTTCAGTGCAAGATAAAATCCAGTAAAGTTAGATTAAAGATAGTCCGAAAGCCTCCAATGAGGTAGATGGGAGTTTAGGACAGCTCTCTATCTGGTCAGAGGACAGTTCAGTTGCCTGATTAAAGATGAGATTGATAGTTTCATGATTGGGGTGGTACAGTGGTGCATCGGTAGAGTTGCTGCCTTACAGCACGAAAGATCCAGGTTCAATCCTGACTACAGGCGCTGTCTCCATTGAGTCTGTATTTTCTCCCTGTGACCGCGTGGGTTTTCCCCGGGTGCTCTGGTTTCCTCTCACACTCCAAAGACATAAACATTTGTAGGATAACTGGCTTTAGTAAAATTATCCCCAGTGTGTAATATAGTGTTAGTGTATGAGGTAATCGCTGGTTGGCACAGACACGGTGGGCCGAATGGCCTGTTTCTGTTCTGCATTTCTAAAGTCTAAATTAGTAAGGGCATCAAAGGTCACTGGAAGGCAGGAGAATGGGGTTTAAAGGGAAAAGTAGATCAGCTATGATCAAAGGGCTATGCAGGCTCGATGGGTCAAATGTACCAATTCTGTTCCCATGTCTTCTGATCACCACATACACCAGCACTATCCTACACTCTAAGGACAATTTATAATTATACCAAGCCAATTAACCTACAAACCTGTCCGAGTGTGGGAGAAAACCGGATATCCCGGAGAAAACGAACAGGGGTCATGGGGAGAATATACAAACTCCACACAGACAGCACCGATAGTTAGGATCGAACCCAGCTCCCTGGTGCTGTAAGGCTGCGCCACCGTGCCGCCCCAAGTCCTTGGACTGATTATCAGCTCTTCCAAAGATGCACAGTTGGCATTTAAAACGGCTTGTATCAACATGCTCACATCCTTGATTCAAGTCTTTAACATCTGCCACTGAATTACAACAGCCACTAAATGGTGCCCTCTTGACTACAGGATTTTAGACCAATAAATTTTACAGCTTGCTAAATCGAGATAAATATATGTGTTGGTATTGGAATGAGGCACCTCTGTAGCTCTTCCCCCTTGCGTCTGCATTCTTGTTTCTGTCTAGTTTAGCTTCAGGCACTAATGGAAGCCAAGGGAGACAACAGCGAGCGTCGAAGTAAATAATTTGTTGCTCCTATTCAATTATCCCTTCGGAAAGGGGCTTGATGTTTATCTCCAGCTGTACTGGGGATTCTTTCAATTCTCACCCACTGCACGTTTTGAGTTTGGTTTATTGTCACGTGTACCGAGGTACAGTGAAAAAGCTTTTGTTGCATGCAAGCCAGTCAGCGGAGAGACCAAGTGTGATTACAATCGAGCGATACACAGTGTACAGATACACGATAAAGGGAATAACGCGAATAAGGTTTAGTGCAAGATAAAGCCAGTAAAGTCCGATCTAAGATAGTCCGAAAGTCTCCAATGAGGTAGATAGTGGCTCAGGATCACTAATTATCGGTAGGATGGTTCAATTGCCTGATAACAGCTGGGAAGTAGCTGTCCCTGAATCTGGAGATATAGTGGGTTCACACTCCTGTACCTTATGCCCAATGGGAGAGGGGAGAAGAGGGAGTGACCTGGGGTAAGATTTGTCCTTGATTATGTTGATAAAATGTTTGAAGAAGGATCTTCACCACAAAACGACATACACCTTTTCTCCCGAGATGCCGCCTGACCGGCTAAGTTACTCCAGCATTTTGTGTCTATCTGAAACTAAACGTAGAATTGGTCCCACACATGTTGACTAATGTTGCACAATTATAGCCATCTTCATAACTCCCTTGAGGAAGTAGAGTGGCTTCCAATGGCACTCCTGAATTCCTGAAGAGACCAGGGTGTGGGAGAGAGCACTCATGTGAGTGTGTCGCCTCCCAATAGAGTGGTGAGGCATTGGGAGAGTTCAAAGGTCAGTGGTTTCCATTTCGCTTTTACTTTGAGGTCAAGTGTCCTCTTCAGACACGTTATACTCGCTGTACTCAAGACACTCGTTTACCACGGTTCCTTCTGAGGCTCTATATCTGATAATAACTCCCTTTAACAACCGCTTGAGCCAAGCCCGCAGGGCGTACACATTAGGGGATGTGTTTGGGTGCTGCATTACAGCTGGCCTGACAAATGACTTCAAACACTGAGCCGTATTTGAGAGAGGGGCACTTGATTGCAGCTTATACATTGAACACTTGTACAAACATCAGGCTTCCACATAAAGGTCGCCAATTAAGCAAGAATCACTGACGGAAGCCCACATTGGCCCAATGTTACTCCAAGATTCTGATGGACACCGCATATTTCTTTTTACAGATTGTTTGCAATTCCTTGTCTCAGAAAGCAGACCTAGAGCAGAGAAAATAGAAAATGTACAGCACAAAAACAGGCCATTCGGCCCACAGTGCTTTTACCAAACACGATGGCAAGACCTTTCATGCTTTACTTTAGCGATACAGCGCGGAAACAGGTCCTTCAGCCCATTAAGTCTGCACCGACCAGCGATCACCCCGTACATTAGCACTATCCTGCACACTAGCAACAATTTTACAATTTTTACCAAAGCCAATTAACTTATAAAGCTAGGATAGATGCAAAATGTTGCAGTAACTCAGCAGGTTAGCCAACATCTGGAGAAAAGGAATTGATAACGTTTCAGGTCGGAACCCTTCTTCAGATTAGTCTGAAGAAAGGTTCCAACCTGAACCGTCACCTCTTCCTTTTCTCCAGAGATGTTGCCTGACTCGCTGATTTACTCCAGCACTTTGTGCCTATCATTAGTATCAACTAGCATCTGCAGTTCCTTCTGCACAACTTACCAAACTGCACGTCAACAATCACCCCGCACACTATTTCTATCCTACACACTAGGGACAATTTACACAAGCCAATTAACCTGCAAACCTGCACATCTTTGGAATGGGGAGGAAACCGGAGCACCCAGAGAAAACCCATGTGGCCACATGGCCAATGTACAGACTCCAGAAACCACCTCCAATTTGTGTGTGGCGGCACTCTGACAGTGGAGGAGGCCCAGGAGAGAAAGATCAATATGGGAAAGGGAGTTAAAATGTTTGTCAAGGTGATATTTTGTCCACTCCTTACAGGTAGTAGTCCCTAATCCAGGCAACATCCTGATGAATAGGGTTGCCAACTGTCCCATATTAGCCGGGACATCCCGTATATTGGGCTAAATTGGTTTGTTCCATATGTGACCGCCCTTGTCTGGTACTATTAGGGTCGAAAGGACCGTCGGGTAGGAGCGCCGCGTCCGGCCCCGCCTCTGACGTAGTGCAGCCCATGGAGTGCAGCAGCAGCACCTCGTCCGTGGCCTCGTCGGTCGGCAGTCCGGCCAGCTGTCTGACCTTCAGACCTTTGCTTACTGCCGACACCACTACCCCTCCTTCTAATGGCCGATCGTCGGTTCATGAGTTGGATGGGGTGCCTGACTTTGCGCGCGACGTCGCGCCCGGTGCCCGGGCCAAAACTCCTCAGCTGACCCGCTGGCTGGGCTTTGTGTGCCCTCAGCTGACCCGCTGGCTGGGCTTTGTGTGCAGTCCAGCACCCGGGCCCACTCATCCCTCACCCATGGCCAAGTTGGTCAACGAATTGCCGTCGGGAATTTGTCCCTAATTTTGACCTTTTGTTCCTTTGGGAGTGAGAAAGTTGGCAACCCTACTGAGGAACCTCTTCTGAACGCGAAAGGCCTGTTTAAACGTGCGACCTTGGACCATCTGGGAAAATATTGGTACCAGAGGTGGTATCCATGGAAACACGCGGCACTTCCGGACATGTTGTTTCTATGGGAACGCAGAGCATTTGAGGGTTGGTGGTATGTATGGATTCACACGGTGAATCAATACACCTTATTGGAATGAAAATCAAAAATGTCCTCCTTATATCCTTCGTCGTTCAGGTAACATAATCACACAGATGGATTGTGTGGTGGTGCATTGAGGAGAAAGGTTTTGAAAGTCAAGACGATACATACCACCTGGTTGGCAGGGCAGAAATTGTAGCAAGTGAAATATAATCCAAGGATAAGTTACGTTATGCATTTGGGGAGGTTATGCATTGAGGTCGTCAAAGATTTCAGGGAGAAGATAGGAGGAGGCAAAATGGATCTGCCACAAAAGATTGGTGGAGTTGACTTAGTTTTAGTTTTGGAGATACAGCTTGGAAACAGGCCCATTCTGCCCACCGAGTCTGCGCCTACCAGCGATCACCCCATATACCTGTTCTATCCTACACACTAGGGACAATTTACAGAAGCCAATTATCCTACAAACCTGCACATCTTTGGAGTGTGAAAGGGAAGCGGAGCACCCGAAGAAAACCCACTCGGTCACAGCGAGAACGTGCAAATTCCGTACAGACAGGAATTCCCTACCGCTGTTCATTCCCTACCACTGTACCACTGTGCCGCCCCAAAATATGATGCGTTGAATTAAGGTGAGAGGGCAAAGCTTAAAGAAGATTAAAGTGCGGGAGCGCATTGTCAGAGGTGGAGGCGGAGACAGATACATTCATGGAATTTAAGAGGCTTTTAGATAGGCACATGGATATGCAGGAAATGGAGCGATAACGATCACGTGTGTGCAGAGGGGATTAGTTTAACTTGCATCATGTTCAGCACTGAATTTGTGGGCCGAAGCGGCTGTTCCTGTGCTGTACTATTCTATGTTCAGAGGATTATGATGGCAAAATGCTGCCTCAGGTCCCCTTTAAATCTTTCTTTTAGTGGTCAAACTGACTTTTGATGGAATATGGGACAAACACAGTGGGCCGAATGGCCTGCTTCATAGAATCACAGACATACAGCACAAATATTTGCCTTTCAGCCTACCAAGTCCACGCCAACCATGTACCACCCATTTGCAATTAATCTTTTTTTAATGCTTCCCACACTACCTCTACTTTCTACTTTTATATTTTCTTTTTTCACCCACTAGGAGCAATGCGTAATGGACAATTAACTTAACCATACCCATGCCTGTGAGATGTGAGAGCTTTAGTTTTAAAGATGCAGCACAGACACAGCCCCTTCGGCCCATCGAGTGCATGCCGCCCATTGATCACCCCGTTCTATCCTGCACAAGGCACAACTTTTACAGAAGCCAATTAACCTACAAGCCCACATGTCTTTGGGATGTGGGAGGAAACCGGAGCACCCGAAGGAAACCCATGCGGGAGAATGTACAAACTGCACACAGACAGCACCCGTAGTCAGGAGTGAACCCAGGTGCCAGGTGTTGTGAGGCAGCCACTCCACCAGCTGCACCACTGTGCTGCTTATGAGCTGGCATAAGAGGCACAGGAAGATAGACACAAAATGCTGGAGTAATTCAACGGGACAGGCAGCATCTCTGGAGAGAAGGAATAGGTGATGTTTTGGGTCGAGACCCCCCTTCAGATGTCAGACTCTAATTCAGTCTGAAGAAGGGTCTCGACCTGAAACGTCACCCATTCCTTCTCTCCAGAGATGCTGCCGGTCCTGCTGAGTTACTCCAGAATTTTGTGTCTATCTTTGGTTTAAGTCAGCATCTGCAGTTCCTTCCTACACAAAAGAAGCACGGGCTGGCCCCACTTTCAGGACCCTCTGAAGTAAAAATGTCTCCACATCTCAATGATGGGCCAAATGTTTGCTGGCTTTAAGCTCCCGTTCTGTGGCGGAGATTTGATTTATCATGCAGGGACTTCCCTGGACACTTGTTGGAAGCTGTGGGGGTGGGGGAGCTGTATTCCATGTACTTTCACACGGCGAGCATAGAGGGATTAATGGGACACAGTCCTGCTTCCCTGACAAAGGTACCCTTATTCCTCCCCCACTGGAATCAAGTGTCGCTCCAGAGAATCAGCCACATACATGCTCCTTTCAGCACTCGGCGGAGGTGCTGTCCTTGAATTACTCGCCGATAATGAAAAATGACGTTTGGTTCTGACACTGAAGTGATATTTATAGGTTTATGTCTCGCTCCCAGTGTAACTATACTCTGGGAACAGCCAAGTAGTTTAACCTCCAACGTTGATTCAGGACACCACGGGAGCGGGCTGTCCTGTGTTCCACCTGCTCCTTCCAAAGCCATAAACAACCCCGCAAATCTGCCCCCCTCTCCTTCCTCCTGTGTGTTAAGATAGATAGCGCCTATGCAATGTTTCCCTGTAACTTGATCGCCACTTTTGCACCACTAGTCCTCGAGGGGTGAAAAATTGCTGTTGGTATCTAGTTGATTCACAGGATGGCTACTGAAAATGGCAATACCATTTACTGTTTAGAAATCCCAAGGACAGCATACAGCGACTTTCTAGTTATTTAGGTTTAGCTTTACCAAGGTGCAGTGAAAAGCTTTGCATGCTATCCAATTAAATTAGATAATACAATACATGAAGCCTTTTGGAATCAGTCTGAAGAAGGGTGCACGTCACAGTGGCGCAGTGGAAGAGTTGCTGCCACACAGTGCCGAGGTTTGATCCTGCTGTCTGGATTGAGTTTGTACGTTCTCCATGTGACTGTGTGGGTTTTCTCCGGATGCTCCGGTTTCCTCCCACACTCCAAAGATGTGCAGGTCAGTAGGTCAATTCTTCTGGGAGGAAAACGGAGCGCCCAAAGAAAACCCACGTGGTCACGGGGAGAATGTAGAAACTCCCTGCAGAGAGCACAAATAGTCAGGATCGAACTGAGGCTGCAAGTCTACTGTGCAGCCCAGAAGCATATGGAAGGGCTGCTCAGAAGTCTGATATTAGAGGGGAAGAAGCTGCTCGTGAGTCTGGCGGTGCGCGCTTTCAAGCTTCTGTTGATATCAATGTTTGGATGATCCCAGCTTGGACCTAATTTGAAGGAGATGTAGGGTTTCAGTTATCTGGTTTTAACTGATCAAAAATGAACACCGTCATGGGTGGGTGCCAAGAAAGTGCTGCCAGGGGTGGTGGTGGAGGTGGATACGATAGGGGTATTTAAGTAGCTTTTAGATAGACACATGGATATGCAGCGGGTGGAGGAGTCGGATCACACAAAGGCAGAGAGATTAGTTTAACTTGGCATCATATTCAGCATGGACATTGCGGGCTGAAGAGCCTGTTCTGTAATGTACTGTTCTATGTCCTACCTGTAAAGTTGATCTTTTATTATTCACGCTGTGTTTGCGTGTGTGTGTATAGGCATACATGCACACAAGTGTAAGGTGCATGTAGATATGCCTGTGTTTAGTTTATTATTATTATCATGTGTACCAAGGTGCAGTGAAAAGCTTTTTTGTTGCGTGCTAAACAATGAGCAGAAAGCCTATACATGATTACAATCGAGCCATCCACAGTGTATCGATACAGGATACAGGGAATAATGTTTAGTGCAAGATAAAGTCCAGTAAACTCTGATGAAAGATAGTCCAAGGGTCTGCAATGAGGTAGATGGTAGGTCAGGACTGCTCTCTGGTTGGTGATAGGATGGTTCATTTGCCTGATAGCAGCTGGGTATAAATTGTCCCTGAATCTAGAGGTGTGCGTTTTCAAATGTCTGCACCTCTTGCCTGATGGGATAGGGGAGAAGAGGTTGTGACCAGGTCCTTGATTATGCTGGTGGCCTTGCTAAGGCAGCATGACATGTGGATGGAGTAAATGGAGGGGAGGTTGGCTTGTGTGATAGTCTGGGCTGCGTCCACAACTTTCTGCCATTTTGTGTGTCTTGGATACATGTGGGGTGTAGCCTGTGTGCCACTGTACGTGTGCGGGGAACTAGACATGCAGAGTATTGATTGTGTTTGTGTGTTTGCCTGTGAATGTCTATATTCATCTATTTTTCGGTGTGTGCACATAAAGACATTAGTACATATACGTATATGTACATATTTACATGGGTAGGTTTGTGCATGTATAAAAGTGCATGTATATGCATGCAGTTGTAGGAGTGTGTGTGCGTTCATTCATGCTTGGGTGATTGTGTGTCTCCGTGTATGCGTACATGTGTATATCTGTTTGCATGCGTGCACCTGTTTCTTTGCGTGTGTATGTGTGTATATGTGCGTGTGTGCTTGCATGTGTGTGCGTGTGTTCGTAAGTTCCCTTTGCACGTGATTTGATTGCACTTACCTTGAACAAAACTAATGTAAAACGCCACAGGTTTTGGAGCAAACATTGCATCAAGATAAACACATAAGCAAAGACGGTAATCAAAATACACGGGTGATTCACAAAAATCCCACACGCCATCCATAGTGACCCCTTGAAAGAGTTCTCTTCCCCATCGCTGTCCTCCTAACCTGACCCCCAATTAAAATTTTCTTCAAAGCACTAATGTCGTTATTTTGTAACCTGTTGCATCCAATTAAACTTTCCTTTCATCTACCACGTTGAGATGAGAGCCCAGCCATTACATCACACTGTCTGGGATTTTAATTCTCATTCCGTATGAAGAAAGAAAGAAAAACCACAACAGTTCCCCCTTTTCAAAGCCGAGTATCTAATGATGGAAATATTGTGTGCAAGGCAGACATCGGCCTTTCATTCCGGCATCTCGGCAATGATTAAGCGCCGGCCATTTAGAAAATTCTATAGCGGCGGAACCGTTCTCAGAAAACAGCGCTGCGCCGTAATTAAATTAAAACATGGGAGGGGAGCTCCCACTGCTACCGATCCCACTGAAGCCCAGGTCTGCCTGCCAAGCTGTCGCGGGCAATTCTGCGGCAGACACAAGTGATGGGAGAGAACAAGGAGAGGAGGACATAAAAAGAAAACTCACTTCAAAGGCGAGTGACTCATTAGTCGGTCCGGATGAGTGCAAACTCTCTGGCCTGTTGAACGAGCGCTGGTAGTCAAAGTGGGCTCCCCCAAAGACAAACGAGCCCGGCCAGTCGACGGTCCAGTCTCCGGTCAGGTGGTATTTACCTGTCAGATCACGCACGGCCAGGTAACTGGTGGAGATCTCCAACTCGTGCACATGAATATTGCGAGCTCCCGCTGGGACCGTGACTACTGCGTAGTATTCTGTTTCAAATAAAGACAGAGGAACAGCCATAACGCGCGGTGGGAGGAAGGGAGATAGGCCGCAAGGGTTCATTGATAAAGACGTTAGACAGAGAGGGGCGGCGCAGGTGGTAGCGTTGCTGCCTCACAGCGCCAGAGACCCGGGTTCGATCCTGACCTCGGGCGCTGTCTGTGTGGAGTTTGCACCTTCCCCTTGTGACCGTGAGGGTTTTCTCCGGTTTCCTCCCACATCCGAAAGACGTGAGTGTTTGCAGGTTAATTGGCCTCTGTTAAAGTTGTAACTTTAGTGTGTCGGTTAGTGGTAGCACGTGGCATATTTAGTGGGAATGTGCTGAGAGAATTTTAATAATATTATTGGTATAAATGGGTTGTGGATGGTGTTTCCGTACTTATGACATTAAAAAAAGCTAATTTCCGGCGCATTTAAGAAACAGGTATTGAATTTTTGTTAAAAGTGGCAATGGTTCTTTATTGTCACGTGTGTAAACGCTCAGAGAAATTATTTCCTTACATGCATTCCAGTAGAGTATTGCAATACCTAGGCACAATCCCCAACTAGCAAAGTGTACAGAAATAGTCCACACAGCCCGCATGCAAGAGGAGCCAGCTTTGGCGCCATTTTCCAAAGTCCAGTCAATCTTTAGGAAGGACTCTATGGAATCCTGTATAGAATGCTGTGCACAATTGAGGCACTGCTCTGCAATACTGGCAGGTTAAACAGAATGATACCTGAGTCAAATGAGTTGAATTGTAAGCACATTCGTAAGTTATAGGAGCAGAATTAGGCTATTCGGCCCAATTCCCATTGTGGATGTAGGACTTTGTCTATGGAACTAATGTGCTGCAATGCTGAGAACTATATTCTGTACTTTGTATCTCCTTTACTCCATGTATTGTATTTGAGTTTGACTTGATTGTATTTATGTACAGCGTTATCTGATCTGATTGCGTAGCATGCAAAGCAAAGCTTTTCACTGTACCTCAGTACACGTGCCAATAATAAATCTAAACCTAAAATCACTATGTGAAGGTGTAAGTCACTGCTCCAGGTCTGTTTCAGATATTCTTACCATTCGCCCGATGCTGCTGAAGATATTGTCCTTGAAAGAACTTGCAGGTTGAATTGTCCCCGTTGCAAACTCCGCAAGCATCCACCGTAGCCTTAGACCCCAGCACACGGTCACACCCCACTGCCTGAAGGAACATTTCACCAATAATCGTTAAAATGGTTACCTTCATAGTTACCGTTACAGATGTCAGAGTTTAGAAACATAGACACATAGAAAATAGGTGCAGGAGTAGGCCATTCAGCCCTTCGAGCCTGCACCGCCATTCAATATGATCATGGCTGATCATCCAACTCAGTATCCCATACCTGCCTTCTCTCCATACCCCCTGATCCCTTTAGCCACAAGGGCCACATCTAACTCCCTCTTAAATATAGCCAATGAACTGGCCTCAACTACCTTCTGTGGCAGAGAATTCCACAGATTCACCACTCTCTGTGTAAAACATGGTTTTCTCATCTCGGTCCTAAAAGACTTCCCTCTTATCCTTAAACTGTGACCCCTTGTTCTGGACTTCCCCAACATCGGGAATAATCTTCCTGCAGGTTATGGGGAGCAGGAGGAATAATGGGGTCAGGAGGGAGAGATAGATCAGCCATGATTGAATGGCAGAGTAGATTTGATGGGCCGAATGGCCGAATTCTACTATCATATGATGTATTCAAGAGAGAGTTTTATATACAGCTCTTAGGGCTAACAGAATCAAGGGATATGGGGAGAAAGCAGGAATGGGGTACTGATTTTGGATGATCAGCCATGATCATATTGAATGGTGGCGCAGGCTCGAAGGGCCGAATGGCCTACTCCTGCACCTATTTTCTATGTTTCTATGACCTTTTATGACCTTCATGCAGAATGAGAAATGAATGAGCGAGGTGGGCCATCGAAAATGGAGGGGGATCTAACGGTGAAGCGCCAAGAACAAAGGGGGAGCCAGTAGGGGGGCCCCCGCCTGGCACCACGTGCGGTGCCAGGCCAGGTTCGCTGCTGCGAGAAGATAAGACTGTTCGATGAACTTCTAATAACTTTGTCAGAGCCGGAAACAGGGCAACTCTTGTGCACTGCGTTGGTGAGGTCCGCTGTGTGATTTTTAACAGATTGTCAGCAAAAACAAAGATTTTCACTGTACCTAGGTACACATGACAATAAAAGTATTATTAAATCATTGAACCTGGGGACACTCCATTTTGTCTTACTTCATGGAAAATATGGAAATAAGGAAGCTTATCTCAAAATAAATAGGAGACAAAAGAAACTGCAGAGATGTTGCATGAAGCACAGAGTGCTAGAGTATCTCAACGGGTCAGGCAGTCTCTCTGGAGGACATGGACAGTTTACGTTTCAGGTCATCTTTATTTCTACAGACTTATTAGATTGAAGACCTTTTCAGAATAAAGAAACACAAGCAAGAAGGGATCTCTTCTTGTGATAATTTTTTGAATTTCCTTCTGCATATAAATATATCTTTGAATATATTTGGGATGGAAGGACAGATGAACGATAGGTGAGTCAAAGGTTAAGGAGAGCAGGAAAGAATGTGAGGCTAAGGGGAGAATCCAATCACCAATGCCTTACTGAATGAAGGAAAATGGGCCCCAATGAGATCCATTTGCCCGGTCCATCATAGGTACTGATCTCCCCACCATTAAAAGTGTCTATAGAGGGCGTTGCCTCAAGAAGGCAGCCAACATCGTAAAAGACCCATAAGACGCTGGCCATGCTCTCATTTCACTTCTACCATCGGGAAGAAGCCACAGGATTCCAAAAACTATGACCACTAGGTCCAATAATAGCTTCTTCCCAACAACCATCAGGCTCTTGTATACTATTTGTCAAGCTGGAAAGGGTGCAGAGAAGATTTAGGAAGATGTTGCCAGGACTCAAGGGGCTGAGCTATAGGGAGCGGTTGAGTAATCGAGGACTCGATGCAACCTCAGAGTGCAGGAGGATGAAGGGTGATTTTACAGAGATATACAAAATCGTGAGAGGAATAGATCAGGGAGATGCACAGAGGCTCTTGCCCAGAGTAGGGGCATTGAGAACCAGAGGACATAGGTTTAAGGTGAGGGGTAACTTTTTCACCCAAATGGCGGTGAGTGTATGGAATGAGCTGCCAGAGGAGGTAGTTGAGGCAGGTACTGTTGCGACGTTTATGAAACATTTGAACAGGTACATGGATAGGATAGGTTTAGAGGGATATGGGCCAAACACAGGCAGGTGGGATTTTTGTCTATGGGACATGTTCGTCAGTGTGGGCAAGTTGGGCTGAAGGGCCTCTTTCCGCTCTTTATGACTATGACTACGCAACATTAACCTCAGCACAATCAATGTCTATGGACTGTCTTTGGTTGCACTAGACATTTGTTTTTTTCCGCATTAGTGTTATGGCTATTAACTTCTTATATTATTGACTCAGTACTTTACCTCACAAATGCCGTCAATGCAGACGTCAAATCTGTTCTCAACGCAACGGGTCCCATCCTTCACCTTGTTGGACATGGCGAAGAAGAAGTCAAAATCTTCAGCAATGCAATACAACTTGCAAATATCTTGATCTGCGGGTACAAAATGATGGAACTACGTCACTTAAAACCACACAATCGAATGGCTGGCAGTGGCCAGAATGATACAGCCATCAACAGTTTGAAGAAGGGTTTCGACCCGAAAAGTCACCCATTCCTTGTCTCTAGAGATACTGTCTCTCCCGCTGAGTTCCTCCAGCATTTTGTGTCTATCTTAATACATGGCTGATGATTATCAGATGGTGACAGGATGAGACAAAAGGCAGAGTCATTAGTCTCTAGATTCATGTCAGTTTGATCCACAGGCTAATCCCGCAGGCACTTCTGATAAGACATGTTTAAACAGCAGTAAATAATGGTTAGATGCCATCAGTGAAAGTTCTCCAGCAATGGAAACCCAGTAACCAGGACTAATTGAGAACAGATACTTTGCAGCCATGAAATCTCTACTTCAGAAAACCTCTCAGTATTAATTCCTCTGGGACCTCAGAATGTGATGGGTATATGGAACGAACGGCCAAAGGAGGTAGTTGAGGCAGGTGCTAAAACAACATTTAAAAGAAATGGACGCAAAGTGCAGGAGTAATTCAGCGGGTTGGGCTGCATTTCTGGAGAACATGGATAGGTCACCTAACCATGTTCTCCAGAGATGCTGCCCGACCTGCTGAGTTACTCCACCACTTGTGTCCTTTGTGTAAACCAGCATCTTCTTCAGTCTGAATAAGGGTCCCGACCCGAAGCGTCACCTATCCACGTTCTCCAGAGATGCTGCCTGTGCAACTGTTACTTGAGCACTTTGTGTCCTTTTGTTTGAACGAGTATCTGCAGTTCCTTGTTACAACATGTAAAATACATTTTTTAAAAGATGAATAGGAAATTCCAGCAAATGGGACTCGTTTAGATGGGCCATCTTGTTTGGCAGGGACAAATTGGGCCGAAATGTCTGCTTCCATTCTGTAGGATTCCTAGCCTGCTCAACGTCTCCATATAGCTCAGGCCCTCGAGTCCTAGCAACATCCTTGCAAATCTTCTCTGCATGCATTCCAGCTTAACAACATCTTTCCGATAAAAGGGTGACCAAAACTGAGCACGTAGGTGCTGTTTTTCCATATAGGTCAACTCATAAGATAAAACCCTGCATCAGTTTGTTTCCAATTATGAACTGCCTGTAGCTGGCGACCCTTCTCATGGTGACGCCCCATCCACACCATGGGAGGTATCTCGGGCTTCCTGTGGTGACCCAACATCTCAAGGTCACGGCCCGGCCAAGTCCACCTTATCTCCATGAGACTCAAGGTTCCTCACCCCTCGTGTGCTGACAACCTACTAGCTTTCTGTGTTCTGTAATGTGTGAAACAAGACAGCCAATTTGTGCACAGCAAGATCCCATTAACAGCAATGCTCCATCGACCAGAAAATCTGCTTTAGTGATGACGATCGTAGGTGTAAATCTTGGCTGGCCCATTGGGGTGGAACTCACTTTGAAATAGTGCCAAACCATCTCCGAGTCCAACTGAGAACGAGGAAAATCAAACCAAACAAGCAAATAAAAATTGGACGCAGAGCTAAGTGATTGAAAAGGTGTTCCACAGGAAGTCTCAGCAAAGGTCTGAAGAAGGGTCTCAACCCGAAACGTCACCCATTCCTTCTCCCAGAGATGCTGCCTGTCCCGCTGAGTTACTCCAGCTTTTTGTGTCTATCTTCGGTTTGGAGGGGAACACATTTCAAGCCTGTACAATTGAGTTTAATGATGGGATTGACATGGGCGCCACAGTGGCACAGCAGTAGATAGAAATGCTGCCTTACAGTGCCAGAGACCTTGGTTCGATCCCGACTGCGGGTGCTGTCTGTACAGGATACATTCTCCATCTGACCATATTCCAAAGACGTACAGGTTTGTAGGTGAAATGGCTTCTGTAAAACTGTAAATTGTCCCTAATGTGTAGTATAGTGCTAGTGTACGGGGATATCGCTGGTCGACGCAGACTCGGTGGACAAAAGCCCTGTTTCCACGCAGTTTCCATGTCCAAAAGAATATTTTACCAGGTTTTGTTTAGAGATACAGCCCTTTGACCTGCCAAGTCCACGCAGACCCATTTACACTAGTTCTGCGTCCTACACACTAGGGACAATTTACAGAAGCCAATTAACCTACCAACCTGTTTGGAATGTGGGGAGGAAACCGGAGCACCCGTAGAAAGCCCACACGGTCACAGGGAGAACGTACAAACTCCCTACAGACAACAGCCATAGTCAGGGACATATGACAATAAAACACTCTTCACTCTATCTTAATGGTCTGCACTCAAAATATTTACCATCAACCTTTGTGTACGGTTTCCACTTGTAGTACCAACCCCTGAAGGGCTTGCTGTTGTACTCGGCGCACTGCTGAGCTCGAAACACAACGCGGTTGCCATGGCAAGCCTGGATGTTGCACATCTGATAGATCCTGGTGGAGCCAAGACAGAACTTGCCACCGTACTGAGGCCTGAGGAGAAGAAAGAGGATGTGCCTGAGAACATCCTAAACACACGGACCACATAACTAAACTAAGAACCAGCTGAGCGACCTCTGTACTTCTCCTTTGCATGATCAATTCTCAACCTCACCATGCTTTCTGTCTCTTCACCACTTAGTTGGCTCATAAGATTTAATTGAGCTTTAGAGACTATAGCACTGGAAACAGGCCCTTCGGCCCATCGTGTCCGTTCCGACCACAATCACCCCGTACATTATCCTACACACTCAGGACAATTTACAATTTTACCCAAGCCATTTGACCATTGCCAGCTTTGCTAACAGTGACTTGGAGCACGGGAATTTAATTTAGTTTAGAGATACAGCGCGGAAATAGGCCCTACCGCCCACAGTAACCCACCAACCAGCGAACCGTACACTAGCACTATCCTACACACTCGGGACAATTTACAATGGTACTGAAGCCAATTAACCTACAAACCTATCCATCTTGGGAGGATAGTGTTAGTGTGCAGGGATCGCTGGTCGTCGCAGACTCGGTGGGCCGAAGGGCCTGTTTCCATACTGTGTCTCTAAACTAAACTAATTTGCAGTCGCGATCAAAGAGGACCAGGGGATTTCTCCCTAGTTTTGTGTCCAACATTACCAAACACAGACCAGCTGATCCTCATGTTGTGGGTACCAGATTCAGCGGTTTTATTCATCCACCGAATATGGGTCCTGCTTCACTAAAAGGTTAGGAGGGCCAGGTCACATAGTCTACTTGCACAACACCAGACTCCCAAAACCGACCCTCTATTGGAGAATGGCGTGCAGTTCTGGTTGCCCCATTACAGGAAGGATGTGGAGGCTTTGGAGAGGGTGTAGAGGATGCCTGGATTAAGGGGCAATGGCTACAAGGAGAGGTTGGACATACATGGATTTTTTTCCTCTGGAACACTGGATGTTACGGGGAGCCCTGAGAGAAAGGTATGAAATGATGACAAAATGAGAGGCATAGATAGAGTAGACGGTCAGAATCTTTTTCCCAGGCTGGAAAAATTAAACACTAGAGGGCATAGCATTAACGTATGAGGGGCAACGTTTGAAGGAGGTGTGTGGGGCAAGTTTTTTTTCTCAGAGGGTAGTGGGTGCCTGGAATATGCTGCTAGGTGTGGTGGTTGAAGTAGATATGTTAGTGGCGTTTAGACTTTACTTTAGATTTCGTTAGTTGGTTTCGTTTATTGTTACGTGTAGCATAGTACAGTGAAAAGCTTCTGTTGCATGCTAACCAGTCTGCGGAAAAACAATACACGATTAAAATCAATACATCCACAGTGTACAGATACATGATATATACTTTAGAGATACAGTGCAAAACAGGCCCTTCAGCTATAGTCTGCAACGCCCAGCGATCCCTTCAGAGTCTGCGACGACCAGCGATCACCCCGTACACAAGCATTTTCTTACACACAATTTACAATTTTACTGAAGCCAATTAACCTACAAACCTGTACGTCTTTGAAGTGTGGGAGGAAACCGGAGCACCCGGAGAAAACCGACGTGGTCACAAGGAGAACATACAAAGTCCGTACAGTTAGCATCTATAGTCAGGATCGAATCCAGGGGTCTCTGGCATTGTATAAGGCAGCAACTCTACGGCTACACCACTGTGCCGCCCCTACGACTTTTGGATAAGCACATGGATATGCAGGGAATGGAGGGATATGGGTTCTCAGCATTGTAGCATATGAGTTCCATTGTCAGTCCACCGTCCGCAATGGTGTAGAGGAGAATTGGTCCTTACCCTAGCTTATAGGAGAAATTGTGGAAGGTTGTGCTGGGGCTATGGACAACACCATATTGAAGATCGTGGAAAAAGTACCTTAATGTGGATGGAGATGGTAAAATATTTCCCCCTGTGCCATCCAAGGAAATATATGAGTATCAAACACTGGAGTCAATTTGTTCCAGAAACCCTTTGAATTCTCCCCTTTACAAAGAACTATTTCCAAAATATATGACTTATATGAGCTTCTCTCACACAGCGGCCGATCTCCCCAGGGGCGAATCTCAAATCACTCTCTCAGATTGACTGAACAGATTTTATGATTAGCCGGTTGGCAGTTTTCCAGCTGCTCGAATACAGCTGTGCAGGAAGCCTGCATTAACCACTGGGCCCAACCACAGAGGTTAATCTGGAGTGAAGCTCAGGATAGACACTAAATGCTGGAGCCGCTCAGCGGGACAGGCAGCATCTCTGGAGAGAAGGGCTGGGTGATGTTTCGTGTCGAGACCCTTCTTCAGGCTGGGATGAATGGGCAGGAAGCATGGTGTGGTTGAGAGACGAGGGCGGCACAGCGCCTTGCAGCACCAGAGACCCGGGTTCGATCCTGGCTGATCAGTACTGAGAAAACCCATGCGGTCAGACCTCCGACAATGTACTGAGTGGATCCAAAGTTACAGTATTGCCAAAGCACCCACTTTCACATGGAGAGATCGTCGCTTCATAATAAACATCCAAAGCCTACACTGAGAAAAGATCAAGTCCTGCAGGTACTATCGCAACGTTTAAGAAATAATTGCAACGTTGTCGGCATCAAAATATGCGACACTTGTGGACTGACTAGATGATGATGATATTTTATTGTCATTTGCACCAAGGTACAGTGAAATTCTTTGCTTTTGCATACAAAGTACACAAAAGAGTCGCCACAAAGTCACCGACAAGGTTACAAAAAGTACTTATCCCTTCTTCGTTCCCCCCACCACACCAGTTCTCCCTTTGCTCTTGGCGTGATAACTGAAGATCTTGGAGAAAACCCACCCACTCACGGGGAGAACGTACAAACTCCGTACAGACAGCACCCGTAGCCGGGATCTAACCCGGGACTCTGGCACTGAAAGCACTGTAAGGCAGCAACTCTGCCGCTTTTAATCTAACATTGTGTGTCTATCCAAGGTAATTAGTTTAGTTTAGTTTATTATCATAGCACCAACTGGGGAGCATTGAAGACCTCATTGAAGACCCTCAGACTATCTTTAATCAAACTTTACTGGACTTTATCTTGCACTAAACAATATTACTCCCTTTATCCTGTATCTGTACACTGTGGACAGCCTGATTGGAATCATGTATCGTCTCTCTGCTGACTGGATAGCACGCAACAAAAAGCTATTCACTGTACCTCGGTGCACTGGACAATAAACTTAACTAACTATTGTCATGAGTACCAAAGTACAGTGAAAGGTTTTTTGTTGCGTGCTATCCGGTCAATGAAAAGACTATACATGACCACAATCAAGCTGCCCACAGTGTACAGATACAGGATGAAGGGTATAATGTTTAGTGCAAGGTCAAGTCCAGTAAAGTCTGATTAAAGATAGTTCGAAATTCTCCAATGGGGTAGATGGGAGGTTGGGAGTCAGGACCACTCTCCAGTTGGTGAGAGGACAGTTCAGTTCCCTGATAACAGCTGGGTGGAATTATTTAAGATTATCCCAGCGGTGACCTAATCAATATTTATCTTGGAAACAAGATCACCAAAGCAGATTATCTGGCCATCATTACATTGGTCTTTCTGGGACTGCACTATTATTGATTGTTTTTTGTATGTATGTATGTATATGTGTGTGTGTGTATGTGTGTATATATATATATATATATATATATATATATATATACATACACACGCACACACACAAACACACACATATATATGTGTTTGTGTGTGTGCGTGTGTGTGTGCACTTGTGAGTATGTGTATATACAGTATACACATTAAACTTTTTTTCTCTCTCATTTATTATAGTGTTTACAGTGTACTATGTTTATATATTCGGTTGTGCTGCAGCAAGTAAGAATTTTGTTGTTCTATCTGGGATAAATGACAATAAAACACTCTTGACTCTAGACTTGCTGTGTACTAATTGGCCACTCGACATTACAATGGCAATGGTTTCTAATTTGGTTCAGTTGGCTGTAAAGTGCTTTGAGACATCCTGAGTACACCATGGGACCAATGTCTCTGCTTTACATAGAATGCGTGGTATTTTGTACGGTCTGATGGTCAATTGATCAACGGGCAATGGTTGCATGTCTCCGTGAGGTGAGATTATACCTGACAATGTTCATTGCCTTGTTGCACTCGTTGGCAACAGATCAATTCACATGTTCCTTTGCTCTGCAAGGAACCCTGATGTGGGAAAATTATTTGGAAACAGATTAACCTTTCACATACAGGCTTTTGCATGCAGTTCTAGTCGCCCCATTACATGAAGAATGTGGAGGCTTCGCTAAGGGCGCAGTAGAGGTTTAGTTTAGTTTAGGAAGGAAATGCAGATGTTGCTTTATACCGAGGATAGGCACAAAATGCTGGAGTAACTCAGCGGGTCCAGCAGCATCTCTGGAGGAAAGGGTGATGCTTCGGGTTGAGACCCTTCTTTAGTTTAGTTTAGGTGTTTAGTTTAGTTTAGTTTAATTTTGCCTATTGTCACATGTACTGAGTTTCAATGAAAAGCTTTTTGTTGCGTGCTGAGTAGTCAGTGGAAAGTCTTTACATGACACTCGAGCCATCCGCAGTGTACAGATAAATGATAAAGGGAATAATGTTTAGTGCAAGATAAATTCCAGTAATGTCCAATTAAAGATAGTCCAAGGGTCTTCAATGAGGTAGATAGTAGTTCAGGACCGCACTCTCGTTGTTGGTAGAATGGTTCAGTTTACCAGAATGCTTCCCGGATTGGAGGCTGTTAGATGCAAGGTGGGGTCAGAAAAGCATGAGGAACTTCAGAAGCTAATTTATTTTATAAAACACAAACTGATGGAGTAACTCAGTGGACCAGGCAGCACCTCTGGAGAACATGGGTAGGTGACCTTTTGGGTTGGGTCTGATGAAGGGAGAGACATCACCCTCAGACGGTAATTGGATGGAGAATGCTTACCGGATGCCAGGACAAAATGATTGAAAAGATATACATACTATTCCTGCATGGGCGTACTGTGAATATCTTAGCAAACGACCCTGATGTGAACTTAACTCTTGCCTAGCCAACACTCATGTCTGGGAGGGGGGTTAGATAGGCAGCTGGTTGGAAGAAATGTCAAAAAAGATAAAGAAAGGAAGGTGTGAGAGAGGTTTGAAGAGCTGTGGATTGTAAAGCCAGAGGGAGGGTGGGTGGGTAGAGGGGAGAAGTAGGTGGGGCATACGGAAGCTCAGGGGGGTGCGGAGGAAAGAAGGGGAGATAGACATATGGATATGTGGGGAATATAGAGATATGGATTACAGGGCAGACAGATGGGCAGCACAGTAGCACAGCCGTAGAGTTGCTGTCTTACAGCACCAGACACCCAGGTTCGATCCTGACTACGGGTGCTGTCAGTACAGAGTTTGTACATTCTCCCTGTGACCGGGTGGGTTTTCTCCAGGTGCTCCAGTTTCCTCCCAAACTCCGAAGACGTACAGGTTTGTAGTATAATTGCCTTTGGTAAAAAAATTGTCCCTAGTGCATAGGATAGTGCTGGTGCATGGAGTGATCGCTGGTCGGTGTGGACTCGGTGGGCCGAAGGGCCTGTTTCTGCACTGTATCTCTAAAGTTTAAAGATGAGATTAGTTTAAGTTGGCATCATATTCGGCACAGACGTTGTGGGCGGCAGGGCTTGCTCCTGTGTGTACTATTCTATGTTCCCTTAATCCGTGCCCTTTGTTAATTGTTTTTCTCCAAGAATTAAGAAGGAAAGAAACAGGCGGGAGCCTGCAGGGATTTCCCACATTCAGTGAGATTACAGTTATCTACACTGTCCTCCATTGACATCCTTTTATTCTACATAATTCCACACAGTTATGGTAATCAATCATTCATGTGTGGAAAACATTAATTATCCCAGTTTCCTACAAGTACAAACTCCTAGATTTCCATACCTCTTCCATTCCGATGCTGCTTTTGAAGAGCCCTGTCCTAAGTTTGAATCATGTCCATTTATACACCCACCAGTACCTTTCCATCAACTCTAACTAACACCTCAAACAAACCACACCTCGATTTCCCACCCCCACTGCGTTCAACTGCCATATTGTGTTGGGTAATAACAGTGCTGCATATGTATTATCACTGACAGATTTCTCAGTGTTGGGGACAGGGCCTAACATGCAACATTTTATTCAGGACAAAACTGCTATCAAGCAGTTGTCAATTGCATACCAGCTGTAGCTGGGTCTTGCCTGGGCTAACAGTGTATTCATCATTTTCATCTCCCAAGTACACTATTCAATCAATTAACTTGCAGACTTACACAATAATCCTTCCATTTTGGCAACTGCAGCTTAGTAATCAGTGCTGGCAACTTATCTGTGTCCTTAAAAAAGTGTTTAGTACAGTTTAGTTTAGAGATACAACACGGAAACAGGCCCTTCGGCCTACCAGGTCTGTTAGACCTGGTAGGCCGAACAGTCTCCTACTCACTAACAGTAACAGTCTCCTACTCACTAGGGTCAACTTTTACAATTTTATCAAGCCAATTAACCGACAGCCCTGTACGTATTTCGAGTGCGGTAGGAAACCAAAGCACCCAGAGAAAACCCAAGCAGTCACGGGCAGAACGTATAAACTCCGTACAGACAGAACCCATAGTCGGGATTGAACCTGGGTCACTGGCGCTGCAAGGCAGCAACTCTGTCGCTGCACCACCATGCTGCCGTGTTGTAGTACTGGATACTAGAGTAGTTTAGTTTAGATTATTATTGTCACATGCATCGAGGTACAGGGAAAAGCATTTTTGTTGCAAGCTGTCCAGTCAACGAAAAGACAATACATGATTACAATCAATTCATCCACAGTTCCAGATACAGAGCTGAGACAAGCCGCAAAGAGGTGCCAGAGTGTCTGGAGCTTAGATACAATTTGCAAGGAATATTGTTTAGCACAAGATAAAGCCCAGTAAAGGCCAATTAAAGATAGGCTAAGTGTCTCCAATTAGGTAGATAGTAGTGTAGGAAGAAGGGATTGCAGATGCTGGTTTATACCGAAGGTAGACACAAATGCTGGAGTAACTAAGCGGAACAGGCAGCATCTCTGGAGAGAAGGAATGGGTGACGTTTCAGGTCAAGACCCTTCTTTAGACCTAAAGTCAGAGGAGAGGGAGTCCAGATATATGAAAGGGTAAGGTATGAAAATGACAGGTCCAAGTAGATGGTGATATATAGAATGGTTCATTAAGGGGAAGGTGACAAGGATGCATGCAATCCGTAATATCAGAAGGACAGTGAAATTAGTCAGACAACTAGGGTGGGGGAGAGACGGAGAGAGAGGGATGGATTACTGGAAGTTAGAGAAATCAATATTCCTACATTTTATCTCTGTACTGCCCACTCCCCTGGCATCAGTCTGAAGAAGGGTCTTGACCCGAAACGTCATCCATTCCTTTGCTCCAGAGATGCTGGCTGTCCCGCTGAGTTACTCCAACATTTTGTGTCTATCTTCAATATTCATACTGCTGGGTTGTATATTGATGGATATTGGTTTAAGAGATTTCTAATTTCTAATTTTAATTAGCTTCAGTAAAATTGTAAATTATCCTATTGTGCGGGAAAGTGCTAGTGTATGGGGTGATCGCTGGCCAGCGTGGACTCAGTGGGCTGAAGGGCCTGTTTCCATGCCATAACTGTAAAGTCTAAAAGTTTGTGCCCTACCAAATGAGGCAACATAGAGATGAGCATGTTGGAAAGCCCATTGAATAGACATGCACTGATATCCCTCAGCGAGCTATCATTTATAACACTCTCCTGACGAGCTATCTACAAGCTCTCTCCATAAAGAGCTGGGTGGTCTAACTGCAGCCCATATAACGTTCCTTACTTTGGATCGTTGCAATGCCTCTCCCTGTACGACACTCCGCCACCACAGGTCCGGGAGCACTCTGACCACTCCGACCAACTGGACCATTGACCGTTAATGGGCTTAGGACCGTTGTCACCATATTTCAGGCATTGCCCTCGCCGACACCACTGCAAAGACAGAGGAACCAGGGGTTAGGCTGTACCTACTTACCGAGCTTCCTTGACACACTGAACAGTACAGGAGAGGATGGCCGGCACGGTGGCGCAGCGGTAGAGGTGCTGCCTTACAGCATCAGAGACCCGGGTTCGATCCTGACTACGGGTGCTAGCTGTACGGAGTTTACACCTTCTTCCTGTTGTTAATCCTGGCTAAATTGGAGAGGATTGGACTTCAAAATGGGGTAAAAGTTTCAGGGTTGCTGGGAGATTTGGTCAATTTGGAATTGCTCTCTGCAGAGCTGGGACAAGCTGCAAGGAGGCGCCAGAATGTCTGGAGCTTAGATACAATTTGCAAGCAAAGAATGGAAATATCTGCGAACCCTGTCAATTTGGTGCAAAATGCACAGAATGGATTGGATGGCAGCAAACCAGACATACACCTTGTAAATAGTTGTGAATAATGTTGCAGAGTTTGACTTTGTCAAGTGTTGATTGGATGAGGTATTGAGCCTTGTCTGGGTTTTCTGTAAATCAATGTTTCTAAGTTGGCTTCCTCTCAAAGTCCGTTTTGAATAGAATGTATTGAGCTGTTGTATCATTGGGTATGGGGAATGTCTGTTATGTATGGGGTTAATCGATGTCTGTAATTGGGTTGTTACGAGACCACCCCATGTGGTTCGGCCCCTCGAGGTCCCGGGACATATAAAAGTCCGCTACCCCGAGGTTCAGCGTCGATCTTCTGGGAGAGCGCTTGGGACTGTGTGAGCTTCTGGTGTGTCTCTGTCTGAGCGAGGCCTAGAGGGCTTGAACAAGCAGACACTAGGATCGAACCCACGGGGGATAGGTACAGTAGTTGATCTGTAACAGGCTTTTGGTAAAATAAAATGTAGTTGTTTCAAGTGCTTGATTCAATGTTTTTACTGAAACTGTTTTTAGACTGGGGGGAAGCTTAGAATCGAGCAATTATCACTGTGACCACGTGGGTTTTCTCCTTGTGCTCCGGTTTCCTCCCATATTCCAAAGACGTACAGGTTTCTAGGTTAATTGGCTGCAATAAATTTTCCCCAGATTGTAGGATAGAACTAATGTATAGGGTATTGTTGATTGGCGGGGACTCGGTGGAGAGTAAGTATACGGGGTCAGAGTGAGGCCCAGCGCAAATTGGAGGAACAGCACCTCATATTTCGCTTGGCTAGTTTGCACCCCAGCGGTATGAACATTTACTTCTCTAACTTCAAATAGTCCTTGCTTTCCCTCTCTATCCTCTCCCCCTTCCCAGTTCTCCTACCAGTCTTACTGTCTCCGACTACATTCTATCTTTATCACACCCACTCCCCTGACATCAGTCTGAAGAAGGGTCTCGACCTGAAATGTCACCCATTCCTTCTCTCCAGAGATGCTGCCTGTCCTGTTCAGTTACGCCAAGATTTTGTGTCTAACTTCGATTCAAACCAGCATCTGCAGTTCTTTCTTACACATATAAACAAACATGGATGGGTAATGTTCCAGATCGGGATCCTTCTTCAGATCCGAAACGTCACTATTGTTTTCCAGTGATGCTGCTGGAACCGCTGAGTTACTCCAGCACGTTGTGTCTTTTTTTTTGCCTTTTGACAGTGCCACTGAAATAACGTACCTCTAAATAAAGTTTGCAAGGAAAAGTAGCTCTCGTGTTAAGTAGCTCTCATTCTTGGCTTATCGGAGACCTGCACTTTAGTTCTCAAGTCAGACTGTCCCGCTGAGTAACAGCAACACACATGAATGGTAATTTCATTTAGAGCCACATTTCGCCCCATCATTTCTAATCTTTACTAAGAGGATTAACACTTGACATAATAAGGCGTCACTAACTGATTGATACCAGCTGAGATAATCACTTTAGCCCTGACCATGTATATTCCTTTCTGCGGAGACCCCCTGTAGCAACCAAATTGCAATCATGTGATAAATTTTGCGGTCTAATTGTTGGGGAAGAAAGAGATACAGTATAATTAACATCAGTGACCGGGCCTTGGAACAGTGCCAACATTCATCTCATGCCGTCAGCTGAGATCAACCCTCCACTTGCAGTCTGTGCTTAATCATTCACCATTTCCCCCTCAGCACACGCCGTCAAGATGCACACTGAGTATCAAACGCTGGCCTGCAATCTCATCGAGATGTCGGTCTGACCTCCATCAACTGCACATTTGAGTGGATCTTACTTAAAGCAGATCTTGAAATTGGGTTCAATTTTAAAACATAACTTGATGAGCATTTTAATTACTAAAGTATAGAAGTCTGTGGACCAAATGAATGGGACCAGAGTAGGTATGACCAGAGGAGATGGGAACAGTTTAGATGGGATCAGTGTAGTTTGGACCAGTGTAGGTGGAACCAAAGTAATAATAATAATAATGGATGGGATTTATATAGCGCCTTTCTAATTCTCAAGGCGCTTAATAAGTAGATAGGACTAGATTAGGTGGGACCAGAATAGGGGGACCAGATTAGTTGGGACCAGTGTAGGTGGGACCAGAGTTGGTGGGACCAGAGTAGATGGGACCAGATTAGGAGGGCCAGTGTAGATAGGACCAGATTAGGAGGACCAGCTCTACCAGCTGTGCCATTGTGCCACTGTCTCTTAGCAGCAGAGAACCACAACTGGCATTGTCTTTTTGGAAATTTGTCACGAGTTGGTCATCAGCTAGCAATGACAGTGGGGCAAGTGGGTACCATCTGACCAAAAGACACAAGACACTCACCTTGTTGGATCCACACATTGTACCCTCTGCAGCTGGCATGAACTTTGTCTCACATCTGTGACCACTCCTGTGACACCAAAGTGCCTTGCAAATATCCTAAATGGAACGAGAAAGAAAGTGTTGAGTAAAACTGCACATGTTACCACATCACATTGGGATTGCAATGAGTCTATTGGGTCTCCAACATCACCCTCTCACAATCCTGGACCTTTCCAAATTGGGGAAGAGCAATTGAGGAGTTTAGTTTAGTTTAGTTTATTGTCTCATGTGCAAAGCTTTTTTGTTGCGTGCTATAGAGTCAGCAGAAAAAAAACTATACATGATTACAATCAAGCCATCCATAGTGTAATGATACAGGACAAAGAGAAAAATGTTTAGGACAACATAAACTCCAAAAAAGTTTGATTAAAGATAATCCGAGGGTCTCCAATGAGGTAGATAGTAGGTCAGGACTGCTCTCCAGTTAGTGAGAGGATGGTTCAGTTGCCTGATCAGACAGATTTCGATGAGGATGGTGATTTATCCAAAATCGAAACAGTCAGATTTATATCAACGGGTTATACCACTTTGGTTTAGTCATAGAGTCACACAGCAAAGAAACAGCTCTTCAGCCCACCACGTCCGCCAGTAACTCAGCGAATCAGTCAGCATCTCTGAAGAAAAAGTATAGGTGACGTTTCAGGTCGGAACCCTTCCTCAGACTGAAAGTAGATGTGGAGGGATGGGGATGAGGAGGGGGATGGGGAGAGGGTGGGGAGAGTAAATAAACGAGAGGAGGGAAATGGCCAGAATAAATCAGGATCAGCAACAGATAATATCAGGAAGGATGGAGCACATAATGGCCCATTGTTGGCTTTGGAAGACATGGTAACAGAATGGATACAAGGATGCGAACAGTGGAACAGGTAGGACATCTGTGTTGTCGCTCTCCCTCTCCACTGCTGCTGAACACAGTGGTTCACATTTCCAGGCTCTCCATTTTATTTCCTATTTGCAGCTATTTCAGCCAGAAGTAGAGATCTGTGACAAACCCTTTTTAAAAGAGAAACACAAAAGGGAAATGTAGAAACGATAAACATAAGTAAAGTAAAGATTTTTTTTTAAATTTAAAGTGCTTATTTACAGCAGTGGTTTAATAGTTTGGCATCAAACTGACTTGTGGTATTATGAGCAGATTCTGTAATAACAGCATATGTTCGAGGGAAATTGAATTCTCCCACATCTGCCAGATGTATAAAGGTCAAGAAATTATGGGATGGCATTTACCAGTAATCCTTTTCAGATTAAATTCCTATAAACTTGCAGTGAATCTTTTCACATGTTGTGTTAGCATGCAAATAGTTGCTCGTGTTGGTGCTTGTGAACATATACATGTGAGTGAAGAAGGGTTCTGACCCGAAATGTCGTCTGTCCATTCCCTCCACTCCTGTTGCTTGACCTGCTGAGTTCCTCCAGCACTTTGTGTTTTGCTGAGTTTATGGGAGATTCGACAAAATCAACCGTTTCACTGGAAGACACAGTGGCGCAGCAGGTGGAGCCGATCCACCGGCTGCTCCGGTTCTTCCAACATCCCAAAGAAGTGCGGGTTTGTAGGATTTTTCTCAAATCCTCCCTGCTCCGACTCCAATCCTTCTTCCAATGCGTCTCATCCCGGTCACTCTCTGTTATCCCCTCTCCCATCAGGCAAGAGGTGCAGAAGTTTGAAAATGCGCACCTCCACATTCAGGGACAGTTTCTTCCCAGCTGTTATCAGACAACTGAACCATCTTAACACCATCTAGAGAGCAGTCCTGACCTCCCATCTATCTCATTGGAAATCTCTGAACTATCTTTAATCGGACCTTATTGGATTTTATCTTGTAGTAAGCAATATTCCCTTTAACCTGTACCTGTACACTGCAGACGGCTTGATTGTAAACATATGTAGTCTTTTCACTGACTGGATAGCAGGCAGCAAAAAAGCTTCACTGTACCTCGGTACACATGACAATAAACCAATCTACTGATCGCTCTGCTGTGGAAGAGACCCTGTCCGTTCACCCTATGTAGGCCCCACATACTTAGTTAAATCTACCCCAGCACTCCTTTAAAACAACCCCAGTCAAAACTGTCTCCTCGGAGTTAATTGCCTGTCCCTTCAGCAAAGTCCTTGTAAATCTCCCCTGCCCTCTCTGTGTCACGCCTCTCATGGTGTCAGTGTCAAGAGTCAAGAGTGTTTAATTGCCATATGTACTGGCAACAGAACAATGAAATTGATACGTGCTTAAGAGGCTTACCAGGCCCATTAACACAATAAACACAAATAAATATGCAAAAATCAATAATATAATGAAATAATATTCAGTAATGCTAGGTAACTAGACCATAATAATGCAAAACTAAAGTATTTATTGCAACCAAAATCAATATCCACAGTAGATCACAGAGAAACAAGGAACTGCAGATACTGGTTGACAAAGAAAGACACAAAGTGTTGGAGTAACTCAGCGGGTCACGCAACACCTTGATGTTATTGATTAGTACAGGTATCAGAGGTATGGAGAGAAAGCAGGAGCATGGAGTTCATAGGGAGAAATAGATCCGCCATGATTGAATGGCAGAGCAGACCTGATGGGCCGAATGGCCTAATTCTACAACTATTCCTTATGACCTTACGACATCTCTGTTGAGACCCTTCTTTAGAAGAAGTGTCTGAAGAAGGGTCCTAACCCAAAATGTCACGTATCCATGTTCTCCAGAGATGCTGCTTGACCTGCGGAGTTACTACAGCGCTTTGTGTTTTTTTCTTTCCACTTCATCTTTGATGCCTTTTTGAGGTAGAACTGCACAAAATGTTTTAATTGTGGACAAACTAATATTTTATCTCATAGGCTGGCATGGTGGCGCAGCGGTAGAATTGCTCTCTTATATCGCCAGAGACACGGGTTCGATCCTGAGTATGGATGCTGTCTGTATGGAGTTTGTACGTTCTCCCTGTGATCGTGTGGGTTTCCTCCGAGTGCTCCAGTTTCCTCGCACACTCCAAAAATGTGCAGGTTTGTCTTCGGTAAATTGTCCCTAGTGTGTAGGATAGTGCTAATGTACAGTGTGATCGATCGCTGGTCGGCGCGGACTCAGTGGGTCGAAGGGCCTAATTCCGTGCTGCAGCTCTAAAACTGAAACTTCTCCCTTTGCTTTTGAGTGCCACGCCTTGGTCAATAATGGTACTTCATGGGATCTCACTGTGTGAACATTAGCTGCTTTTACTTTCTATGTTACAGCAACAAAGGCACTACAAAAGGTATTCCATTGACTGTAAAGCACTTCAAGATACCCAAAGGGCATAGAAAGTGCTGTACAAATACAAGCTTGTACTTTGTTCCCTTCCCTTCAGTCAAGAGAGGCCTGGCAATATCTTAGCTTCATATTTACAAACCTAACCCACTTGTTCTTCAAAGAATAGACATCAAACTGCTCGCAGACTTTGGATGCGGTGATGTTAAAATAACCCCCATTGCCTGGCACCATACCAATGGCTGGCGTTATGCCAAGGCTGGCAACGTTCCTCATTAAAGCTGGCAACAATGGCACAGTTTGAAAAGTCATTCAGTCAAAGCCTATCCCACTGAGCGATCAGTGTTAAAACAAAATCCGTCCACTTCGCGCTGTGAAACTCGAATGTTTGACTGCTCATTAAACTTAGTGTTGGTCACTTGACATTGCTGAGGCTTAATCAGCTGTGAGCTGCCTGATAAAGTCCTGATAAAACTGAAAATAAGGCTGTCTTTGCATTATCAGTTTGCCAACGATTGATATGAAATTCCTTTAGTCGGCTGCAAAGAATCCTTGAAGCTCACTTCAAAGGCTTACATTCGAGATGTAGTGGCGGCACAGTGGGGCAATCGGTAGAGCTGCTGCCTCACAGCGCCAGAGATCAGGGGTTCGATCCTGACCTTGGGTGCTCTCTGGGTAGACTTTGCACGTTCTTCTTGTGACTGCGTGGGATTCCTCCTGGTGCTCCGGTTTCCTCCCACATCCCAAAGACGAGCGGGTTTACAGGTTAATTGTCCTCTGTAAATTGTCCCTAGTGTGCAGGATGTGGATGAGAAAGTGTGATAACATAGAACTCATGTGGGCAGGTGATCAATGGTCAGAGTGGACTCGGTGGGTCTAATGCCCTGTTTCCATGACGTATCTCTAAACTTGTTTAGTTTAGAGATGTAACACCGTTTAGTGAACTGGTTTAGTTTAGAGATACAGCATGGTAGTAACACATCTCCTACTGCATCTGGCTCAGTGGTGTTCTCCAGGCAGCCTGACCAAGTAAATTACAGGTTCAAATCCTATCCAGGACTAATACTATATCAGGCTTCTGACAAACCCTCCAACATAACACTGGTTGAAGACAGCTTTATTGGAGGGCTTTTGAATAAGACTTTAACCTGAAGCGACATTGCATAATTCTATCCAAGGTTAAGCAGAGCCAGAAAATCCTACAGCAATGTTTGTTTTGTTTAAAGCAATTTATTTCTTTGGTGCACCAATACATATCCCTCAAGCAGCACTGACTCAAGAAAGCAGTACTTCAGGATGCCTTGATGATGTGGAAGTGATTCAAACATTTCAATTGCTTCTGTGATATTACAGCCGTGGGTTAGAAACATAGAAACATAGAAAATAGGTGCAGGAGTAGGCCATTCGGCCCTTCTAGCCAGCACCACCATTCAATATGATCATGGCTGAACATCTAAAATCAGTACCCTGTTCCTGCTTTTTTTTTTTTATATCCCTTGATTCCTGTAGCCCTCAGAGCTAAATCTAACTCTCTCTTGAAAATATCCAGTGAATTGGCCTCTACTGCCTTCTGTGGCAGAAAATTCCACAGATTCACAACTCTCTAGGTGAAAACGTTTTTCCTCATCTCAGTCCTAAATGGCTTACCCCTTATTCATAAACTGTGAACCCTGGTTCTGGACTCTCCCAACATCGGGAACATTTTTCCTGCAACTAGCCTCTCCAATCTTTATATATTTCTATATGAAATCCTCTCATCCTTCTAAATTCCAGTGAATACAACCCCAGTCGATCAGTGGGGGAGTCTGGGACCAGAGGACATAGCCTCAGAATATAAGGACATGCCTTTAGAAAGGAAATTAGGAGGAATTTATTTTGTCAGAGGGTGGTGTATCCATGGAATTCATTGCCACAAAAGGCTGTGGAGGCCAAGTCATTGGGTATTTTCAAGGTGGAGATTGATATATTCTTCATTAGTATGGGTGTCAGGGGTTATGGGGAGAAGGCAGGAGAATGGGGTTGACAGGGAAAGATAGATCAGCCATGATTGAATAGATCTGATGGGCCGAATGGCCTAATTCTGCTAAGTTATGAAACCGGAGCACCCAGGAAAACCCACCCGGTCACATTCAAGAGCACACAGGGAGCGGAGCAGGGGACTGAGTATACATCCCCGAGGAACATTAGTGTTGTGAGTCAGGGTGGAGGGAATGTTACGACCAATTCCAACTGACTGAGGTTTGTCAGTTAGGAAGAGGAGGCAAATACGAATCAACCGCAGTAGTGGTCTTGAACCACATATTGGCAAGATGGGAAAGGACAGCAGATTTCCTTCCCTGAATGATATTAGTGAACCAGCTGGGATTTTATGACAATCTGGTAGTTATCATTATTGCAGCTCGTTATTTTTAAATTTCAGATTTATGTAATTACTGCAAGTTAAATTTTTCATTGCCATGATGGGTCTTCAACATATCACTCTATCAATGGTACAGACTTGGTTTGGAAAATGGTATAGCTTTAAGATGAGGGGGTAAAGTTTAAAGGAGATGTGTTGGGCATGTGTTTTTATACAGAGGGTTGGTGGGTGCCTGCAACCCACTGTCAGAGGTGGTGGTGGAGGCAGATACCATAGTGGCATTAAAGAGGTTTGTAGATAGGCACATAATTATGCAGAGAATGGAGGGATATGATTCATGTGTTTACCTTGGTATTATTTTCAGCACAGACAATGTGGGCCGAAGGGCCTGTTCCTCCGCTATAGTTTTCTCTGCTCTATCTTGAGACCTCTGGCACTCGCCAAAGATGTTTGGTGTTTGGCATGGACTCGATGGGCTGAAAGGCCTGTTTACATGGCTCATAACTCTAGGACTGTGACTGTATGATATAACTGAATGATGGAAGCAGCTCAAAAGAGTTGCATTGCTCCCATATCCCCCACATTAATGCACAAAGATGGAAGTAACTCAGTACACTTTGCTAATCAGGGATTATGCTTAGGTGTGGCAATACTTTATTGGACTGCATGCAAGAAATTAATTTAATTGGGAGTTTGCACAAATGACAAGAAAAGTACCATTAAAAAAATACCACTGAGCGACTCAGAATGATGAGGAGTGGAACAGTTGTACCTTCACAAAGTCGAGGGAGCACAGCTTGGCCTTGGGTCCAAACTGCCACTTGCACTGTGTGTTGGCATCGTAGAGCTGTCCAGGTAGCAGGCTCGGGTACTGGTACTCATGTAGGTGCTTTGGCTCATCCACCAAGCAAGAAGCCTGAGCTGTACTGTGAACGAAACATATTTCAGGCTTGTGAAAAGAAAAGTGAGAGTGGAGAACAGACAAAGCCTCTGCAGCAGCCCCATCCTAACAGACCCTTTCCCCAATTTCCTCCATCCGAAGAAGAGTCTCGTCCTGAAACGTCACCCATTCATTCTCTCCAGAGATGCTGCCTGTCCTGCTGAGTTTCTCCAACATTGTGTGTCTATCCCCAATTTCTTGCGGTATTGGACGGAGGTAGTCTCAAATCGCGTGATACTCTGTGCCTCTTCTTTGAGATACATCCCGATAGGTTGGTTTGTGCACAGAGAATAAACCAGAAAGTGGTGGGTCACAGAACATGTGAAGTGCAACCTACCTGAGGAATCTGTTGAGATACTGCCGACTGCACACAGACCAGGAGAAGATCCCATTGTTCCCGGCCAGAGTCGGTGACATGATGTTCCCCTCAGTTTTCCGACACGGGTTGCCTTCTCCATCGTGAATCATGCCAAAGCTGTGTTGGACAGTAAACGGTGATAGATGTCAACCAAAATTTATCAACGTGAGATTATGTTACCTGTCAACCAGGATAGATATTCAGGTTCAGGGACAGCTGTTATAGGGCTGAATGGCCTCTTCCAGTGGCGTACGATCCTGTGATTTCATGAAGGGCTGCAGCTCTTCCTCCTTGGATGGTGTAACCAGAATGGAGCCGCTGTAAGCGTCGGGCGCTAGGAGGGTGAAAGGGGGGTAATGCCTTCACGAGGCGTCCACAGGACACAAAGATGGCCAGTCAAGGAGAGGGGAGGGACGTTGGTTCGCGGGAACTGCTCCAGTACAACGAGTGCGCCAGCCGACCGAACTTTGGACTTTGAATAGTGGCGCCTAAAATGGCTGCCATGTGTAATACATGCAAAAAGAATTTCACCACGCAGTTGCATATGTGACAAATAAAACACTTTTGAACCATTGAAGACAGACACAAAAATCTGGAGTAACTCAGTGGGTCAGACAGCATCCCTGGAGAAAAGGAATAGGTGACGTTTCGGGTCAAGACCTATATTTTTCACCTATTCCTTTTCGCCAGAGATACTGCCTGGCCCATTGAGTTAATCCGGCTATTTGTGTCCATTATCAATGTAAACCAGCATCACCAGTTCCTTCCTACACATTGAAGCAGTGCAAAGTGTTACTTGTGGCTTGAACGCCTCACATCAGGTCTGTGCATATCACTACCGTTCCACAGTCAGTCTTGGCTTTATACTACAGTGGCAGTCACAATAGACCCCTGCATCCCCGGCTCCCACTGTTGCAGTACAACAATAATGAAAATCGTTTTTCTTTTCGCTCAAAGGGAAGTTCCAATTTGGGGCCAAGGCAATAATGAACAAAGTAGCTTTACTTGGGAAGAAAGGAGTGTTCCGCTCTTCAGTAAATTGTTTGGCACCAACTTTGCAACAGAAGTTGCTTCCAACAGTAAAACACCATAATTAAAGTCTGCAGGAACCAGTTTTAGCTTGAATGAGAGGATCTTCCATCTGTTTGATTTCCAGACTGTAATGAATACACAATGCGGTATATTCCTGCAAACCCACCCACTCTACCCCCTGCACCCATCCCCTTCTCGTGAGCAGCTGACAACTTAGACAGAAGCGTCAGCTGAAGCCAACACTGGCTTGTCACATTGATGTCTCAGCCAAAGCCTGAAGAGGCTTGTTGAAAATCTTTATCATATTTTAGTTTAAACATAGAAACCTGCTTCGGAAAGATGAGTTGTCAGACAGGCCAGAGGAATTTAAATTTCAGAGTGTAGAAACTAAAAACTGCAGATGCTGGTTAACACACAAGAGGACACAAAGTGCTGGAGTAACTCATTAGGTTGGGCAGCATCTCTGGAGAAGATGGCAGAGCCACACTTGGCCAGACTGACCCTGAAATGTCACCAGGGCAGCAAGCCTCCATGGTTTGGTTAAGAAACTCAGCATTTTTTACAGCTGGGACTTGAAAATGGTGCCAAATCTGGCATATACTGTCAGTGTATACTGTGTCAGGTGCAGTGAAATCACTTTTACATACAGTTCAGTACAAGATCAGTACATGTATTATTATAATACATATGCAGCTCCTGGATATATAACAAGTGTACAGAAATAGTATACTGTGTCAGTGTACTATTTCTATATACTTGCACTGTATCCAAGGTGTGTTTATGTTTAGTAATATAAGTACTGAACTGTGTAAGGAAAAATGATTTCACTGTACCTTGGTACATGTGACAATAAAGTACCATCGAACCACTGAGAAAGTAATCCAGCAAAACCATTTTCTCCATGTGGAGTACATACTAATGATTGGAAAAAGGAAGCAGCAACTTCCTTAGATTACCTCCAGCACTCAGTCATTATTTCTCAAGATCCAACCTCTTCTTCCTTCAGATAAGTGACCTGATGAGATTAGCTTTCCTTTTGCAAAACGTTCCACTGTCAGAACTGATTTTCTGTTCCAACGCCGCTCCTAATTTTACGCAGCCATCCTCCCTCTCCCTCCCCTGCAATAATTTCACTTGGCATCCAGCCATTGGAAAGAATGCACAAGTTTAATCTTGAAACTACAACTCCTGTGTTGCGAATCTTTCCAAATCCGTACCCTAAAGACCTTTGATCATCTGTGGAGGGAAATAGGCAGATGACGTCTCAGTTTGAGATCCTTCTTCAGACCGATCTCACTCCAAAACATTATCTCCTCCACAGATGCTGCCTGACTTGCTGAGTTCCTCCAGGACTGTGTTTTTTTTTGCTCTGCAGTCTCTTGTGCCTCAGATTCTTTTAAGTAAGTTCAAAGGCAGAAAGATTTCTAGATGATGAGGAGTCCAGGGTGCGAACCAGAGGGAACTTACAACTACGACTTACTGGATGGAAGAGTAAACAAAAAAGCACACACAAACGTTCGATGAACTTTTGTAACTTTGTCGGTGACAAAACGTGGCGACACTTGTGTACTGCCTAGATGAGTTCTGCTACATGATTTTATGCAAAGGGTTGTATGCAAAACAAAGCATTTAATTGTGCCTCGGTATATGTGACAATAGAATATCATTGAATCACGCCTCTACTGCCTTAGAAGGATAAGGAGGTTCGACATGTCCCCAACAACTCTCACCAACTTCTACAGATCCACCGTAGAAAGCATTTTATCTGGATGCACCACAGTGTGGTTTGGGAACAGCTCTATCCAAGACCACAAGAAATTGCAGAGTTGTGGACTCGACACAGATCATCACACAAACCAACCTCCCTACCATTGACTCCATCTACACTCACACTGCCTCGGCAAGACCACCAGCATAGTCAAGGACGTGTCTTATACCCCAGTCACTACCTCTTCTCCCCTCTACTGTCAAACGCACACTTCCAGATTCAGGGACACTTTCTACCTTTTATCTATACACCGTGGATGGCTCGATTGTAATGTACAGTCTTTCTGCTGACTGTTTAGCACGCAACAAAAGGTTTTCACTGCACCTCGGTGCTCATGACAATAAACTAAACTGAACTCGAGAAGTCACACAAGCGTATCCCTGCTCCTGATTCTTATTTTAAGACTCATTTGTGAAGGAACAAGGCAATCCAAAGAGTGGACGCAGACAACTCTGAAGGGAGGGGGAAGGCTATAGGCGAATGCTACTTACTTATGTCCGGATTCGTGAGCAATGGTAAAGGCGAGGCCCAATCCCGTGTCCTCGTTGATGGTACAACTGCGATACTTACTGCACATGCCACTGATCGGAGCAAAGCCTGCAACAAAAAAATATCCGAGTTATGTTAGCCTTGCCCTCACAGAAAAGACAACACATCGCATACTTCCAGCTAGAGTCAGCTATCCCAGCAGGGTGTCCTATCACCAACTTGAGAGTGGTCCTGACCTACCTACCTCATCGGATGGAGATTCTCGGCCTATCTTATTTTAGACTTTAGAGATACAGCACAGAAACGCGCCCTTCGGCCCACCGCTAGCACTATCCTACACACTAGGGACAATTTACAATTATACCAAAGCCAATTTACCTACAAAACTACGTTATTGGAGTGTGGGAGGAAACTGCAGCACCCGGAGAAAACCCAAGAAGTCATTGGGAAAACATACAAACTCATTAAGACAGCACCTGCAGTCATGATCAAACCAAGGTCTCTGGAGCTGTGAGGCAGCAACTCTACCGTTGTGCCACTGTGCCGCACCTTATTAGTTTAGTTTATTAGATTGTTATCGTCATATGCAGCGAGGTGTAGTTTTTTTGGATTGATGCTGTCCAGTCATCAAAACGCTTACACATGATTACAATCAATCTGTCCACACTGTACAGATACAGGATAAGGGACATTTAGTGCTCGATAAAGTCCAGTGAAGTTCAATACAAGATAGACCGAGGGTCTCCAATGAGGTCGTTGGTGGGTCAAGACCGCTCTCGAGCTGGTGAGAGGACTGCACAGATGCCTGACAATGGCTGGAAATAAAATTCTAGAATTATGTTTTCCCAACAGTTTGCCCAGTCTTTCAAAAATGGGATGATTGGAAATGACATAAAGATTGTGATAGGAAGGCCCGATCTTTAATCACACTTTACTGGACTATTTCGCAATAAACATTATTCCCTTTATCCTGTTTCTGTACACTTGATATGACTTGATTGTAATCATGTATAGTATTTGGGCTGACTGGATAGCATGCAACAAAAAAGCTTTTCACTGTACCTCGTTACACGTGACAATAATAAACTAAACAATGAAACCATACTAAACAGTATGGTGGAGCTTCATCTGGAGGGTGGGTCCTGCCCCATTGAGTTTCCTGTTTCTCCACAGCCACACTTCCTGACTTCCCGATGAACAACCCCTAGCAACCCGAATGATGTCAAAGCTGGGGCAGGGACCCGAGATATCAGACCTGCAGCTAAACACTCAACTAAGAGTGTCTGGGGAGCTTTCAATCAGGCCGACATAGCAAAGGTGACACCATGTGAGATATAGCCTGTGACTAAACGACATTGATTCAGTCTGCCTCACCCGCCCCTGTTTAGACAACCTTTCTCTCTGTGTTTTAACTGAGAGCGGCTCCCGCTTGTTCGCGGGTAAGAAAGTCGAGCTCTACCAAAGACTTTGCAATTATTTGCGATTGATACATTGCTGAATTATAACAGAGAAATATTAAAGCAGAGATCTTTGCAAATGTTCTGCTGGAACTTACAGAACCACCCGGCAGTATTCAGCGACATGTAATATTATCTTAATATTTATCCCTCCATTAACATTAGATTATTTGACCACTTTTAGTTTAGTATAGTTTAGTTTAGAGATACAGCTTGGAAACAGGCCCTTCAGCACACCGAGTCCACGCCGACCAGCGATCACTAGTTCTATCCAACATACTAGGGACAATTTGCAGAAGCCAATTGACCTACTAATCTTTAGGATATGGGGGGAAACCGGAGCACCCAGAGAAAACCCGCGCGGTCATGGGGGAGAACGTACAAATTCCATATAGACAGCACCCATAGTCAGGATCGAACCCGGGCTCTCTTGCGCTGTACCGAGAAAAAACATCGCAAGAAGGGGGAACCTGAGTTCAAAACTCAGAGAAGACTACCCCCTACCAATAAAGTGAATCTGGCCAATTCATTTATACGGTAATATGAGAGTCCAAGTCATGAGTTTTGTGATTTAGTTTAGGGAGTGAAAGATGGAACAGTAAAGTAAATGAGGTTATTAGTAGTCAATGGGTTGCATGCATACTGAAGTAGCCCACGCATTAATGAAGGTTAGGTTGTACTAAATGTTTTTAGAGTCTTTTGTTCGACACATCAGTTGATGACCTATAGAGGTAATAGGGTCAACATTTTTTAAAAGTGTTACTGATTCACCGAGTTGCATGATCCTTTTCCTGACCTGATCTACAAGCTCAATTCATAGTGTGATCTTCTTCTCTTTCTGTTAAAGAGTCATAGAGCCATACAGCGTGGAAATTGCTTCAGTCCAACTGGCCAACATGTCCCAGCTCTTGTGTAATAGGCTTGAAGATCAGAATAGAACCTGTGGGCTCTGTGTGCTGGGTTTGACGGGCTGAATGGCCTTGGTCTGTTCCCGAGAATCTGACTAAAAAGGCCAATGACCCCCCATTCATTTCCGATAAACTCCATGGCCTCCTCCTGTTTTAGGTTCGATGGGCAAAATGGCCTCCTCATGTACAGTGTTTGCCTGCTTTAAAACAATGACAGTCTCTTGCAAGGCACCTCATTATTGAAGGGTAATTTGGGACACACAGCATGTAAAGTGCTAGATAAAGGAGACTACATATCTTTTCATTCTCCTCCTGCATATAGGATTGGCAAGCATTTAATTTGTCAATGAAGACACATAGCAAGAGAAAGTCTAGTTTCTACCAAGTGCCTAATTTCCACATACTCTGACTTATGAAGAAGAATGTGTTTTTATTTTATCTAACTTGAGATCTAACTCCTCATTGCTGTTGAGCAGAGGTGTTGGAGTAACTCGGCGTGGACTCAGTGGGCATAAGGATCTGAACTAAACTAAACCTCACCATCTTCCCCGGGCAATTCAGTGCCCTCCTCAGTAAGAGTTTATTGCCTTTCATCACAGTGAGGAATGTGGGGGAGCCACTGTGGTGGATGTTTATTTTAACTTTTATGTAGTTGTGTGTCTTGGTGCTTTTTTCTGGTATGACTGTATGGTAAATCAAATTTCACAGTATCTTAAATGGTACACGTGACAATAAAGGACCATTGAACCATTGAAGTTGGGTGAGGGGGCTTGCCCAAATGGGCAAGTTGAGCCGAAGGGTCTCTTTCCGTGCTGTATCTCTCTGTCATGCTCTATGAATCCCTTTGTTGGCTTACCCAAGGTGTCACAGGGCTCGTTCTTCCAGGAGCAGATGTCCAACCCTGTAAGCAGCACGGCATGGTCGTGCCTCTTGCCATTCTTCCCCACCAACCTCGATTGCCACTGGCAGAAGCTGTTGAGCGACTGGTCTGCGTGGTGGCTGATCACTAACCCCGGCTGGAAGAAGAAACCAACACGGCCCAAATTTTTTTTTCACAATTAGTTCTGCGACTGCAGCGAAATGAGACTCCAGCGTAGACACAAGGAACTGCAGATGCTGAAAACCCGAGCAAAAAAACACACCTGCCGTATGTTGTCCCTTGGGGTCATGGATAGGGGACGTTTCGAGTCGGGCCTCTTATTCGTACTTAGTTTAGTTTAGTGATACAGAGCGGAAACAGGCCCTTCGGCCCACCAAGTCCACACCGACCATCAATCCCCGTACACTAACACTATCTTACACACTCGGGACAATTTTGCAATTTAACCAAAGTCAATTAACCTACAAATCTGCAGGTCTTTGGAGTGTGGGAGGAAATCGGAGCACTGGGAGAAAACCCACGCAGTCACAGGGAGAACGTACAAACTCAGTACAGACAGCACCTGTAGTCAGGATCGAACCCGGGTCGCTGGCGCTGTAAGGCAACCACTTTACCGCTGCACTTCTGTGCCGCCCAACTGATAGGCAAAGTTTCTGGTCAGGACCCTTCTTCAGACCGAAATCATCGCCTGTCCATGTCCTCCAGTCATGCTGCCTGACCCACTGAGTTACTCCAGGACTGTTTGTGTGTGTTTTTGCTGATGAGACTTCACTCAATTGAAGAAACTGCAGCAAGATGGGGCTATATGTCCCTTCATGCATGTTTCACCATCCACGATGTTCTTTCTATCCTCCAACTTTCACCTATTCACCATGGTATAATTAACCAATACCAAAATATGAACCCACGGCTTTAACGTGAAGGGGCATAGTTTAAAGGAGATGTGCAGGGCAAACTTTTTCACAAAGAGGGTGGTGAGTGCGTGGAAAGTGCTACCAGGTTTGGTGGTAGAGGCAGATACGATAGTGCCATTTACAAGACTTTTGGATAGGCATGTGGATATACAGGCAAAGGAGGAATATATGTAGGCAGATAAGAGCAGGTTTTGGCATTTTGTTCAGCTTAGATAGAGTGAACCAAAGGGCCGGTTCCTGTGCTGTAGTGTTCTAAGTCCATAAGTTATAGGAGCAGAATTAGGTCATTCGGCCCGTCAAGTCTACTGCCATACAATCGTGGCTGATCTATCTTCCCTTCTCAATCCTATTTTACTTCGGAGTCACGTGAGTGACTACGTGAAGAACCCGCCAGGACGCATGCGTGTCATATCGCTTCACGCATTGCGAAACGACAGGCTGGGTGGAGCGTTCCCCCGCAGCGGTAAATTTGAAACCGAAACCGCAGGTGAGTGAATTACTCTGCGGTCGTTTTTTGTTTCCCGCGCTGTTTTTTACAGGGGGGAAACTGGACAAAAATAGAGTCCACAAGGGCTGCGTCTAAAGCTGGCTGGGGAGGACCGCGGAGTTGCGGGCAGCCAGCAGCAGCTGAAGGCACCAGCATCACCGTGAGTGGGATCAGCTGTGCCCGACTTAGCACCCGCGCCGGCCAGATCAACACCACGGCCGGGCGGGAAGGCTACACAGAACAGAGCTGTTGACTCTGACAAGTCGAAACGGCAAGCGGGGGGAGCATTCCCCTGCAGCGGCAAGTTTTAAAAACCAAGACCGACAGGTAAGGGAATTACTGCGGTCGTGTTTTGTTTCCCGTGTCTGTTTCTTACAGGGGGAAACTATGGACAAGAGTCCACAAGGGCTGCACTGGCTGGGAAGAACCGTGGAGTTGCGGGCAGCCAGCAGCAGCTAAAGGCACCAGCATCACCGTGAGTGGGATCAGCTGTGCCCGACTTGGCACCTGCACCGGCCAGATCAACACCACGGCCGGGCGGGAAGACTACACAAAACAGAGCCGTTGACTCTGACAAGTCAAAACGGCAGGCGGGGGGAGAGTATTGGCTGACAAATCGGACTGTAAAGGAATGCCGCGGGGACCAGCGTTACTGGGGCCAAATGGAGCGGCTTATGGAGCAGATGCTCCACTGTGACAGACTGGGAGATGGAGTCTAGTCACAATGGGTATATAATACACCCATGGCAGCACCTTATCAGGGCTGCACAGTGCATCTCCCTCGACAGAGGGGAGTACTGGGAGCCAATTCTGGGCTGGCTCTGAAGAGGGGTTTTGCTGAAAAGACTGAAAAGACAATCAGTGTGCAGGGGGTGCAAGAACAAGGAAACTTCCTGGAAAAGGAGTCCAAGTTTGTACATCTAAAACAACTACAGGAACATGGCTGCAATAGACACTACTGCCAAATATTTGGCACCGGTAAATGGGTATCCCTCAAAATTTCCCACGGTGAACAGTTACATCTGAAAACATATTGGAACGGGAGTCAGAAGCCAGGATGTTTAGCTAACAACAGCAAGACGCTGTGGCATTATTCTGCAATACGGAGTACGAGATTAATAGTCTCAGGAGAACGCCATCCGCCCAGCTTTAAACCCTAAGTTTGCAGAGCTGTGCAGACCTGGAGGGATTAAACCACCAATATTACTACTTGGGGGCAACCTGTCAAAACAGGTAAAAGAGCTCGATAAGGAGGCCAATACCCTGGGGCTCATAAAGGCAGCAACAGGCAGGATCTCCTACACACGCAACAGCACCTCCATGCACCCACCAGCAGGCAAGACACACAGAAGCTGGTGAAAGCTCAAAGGCCGGGCTACAGGACAGAGGTCTTTTTAGGCCATGGCCCAGACCGGCCTTCGTGGAAGACGTGCAACCCCAAATCCCAAATTCAAACTCTGACGCCACAACCTCTACGGCGACTGCACAGGAAGAATCAAACTTTCCACTGGTCACCATGGAAGTAGGGGGGTCTGGTCTCTTCCAAAAAACAGGAAGTGTAAATAACACAAATTGGTGTGTAGATTATATTTTTTTTTTTGGGAGGCATGGAGTGCAATAACTACGAACACTTATTTTCTACCTAGTATTCAGGGATATACTAAGAAAAACTGGACGCGCATGCTGAACTAGAGAGGCTAGATGCTAGGGAATCATGGGAAAATCCCAACACAACTCTTTGGAATTCGTGTCAATGTCTTTACGAAAAACAAAAAGATGTGGTTGCCTATCATTCAGGTCTGACAAAACTGAATACATTTGTGCAGTAAATTCATTCGAAATGGAAACCTTTGTTACTGCCAAACAATTGATTCCATAGGCTACTTTATGGATTGCATCCATTAAAAGATGCTTACTATTCGGTGCCTATGCAGAAGGATTATAGACGTTATTAATTCTAAGCTAACACCTTCCACCACTAAGGACTACTTGGGGTTCACCTTTGACTTAGTCCACATGTGAGTAACTTATCAAAGGAAGGTACAGACTTAACTGAGGCATGCAACAACCTCATTGACATCAGTAAACCACCTATTGGACTGGTAGCAAGGGTAATTGGCAATACTGTGGCCTTTCCAGCCACACTGTTTGACTTTTGTATTACCAATAATTACAAGGGCAAAGGTATAAGCACTTAAAATCAATACTGGTCAGTGTATAGACCAATGAGGCTACCAATCTAAGCAATCACGGAATTACAATGGTGGGGAAAATATTGGGCATTGTTCAAGCCCTATCATTGTCAGCAACCATTCAGTGATGCTACAAACTGATGCCAGTGTTCATGGTTGGCGTGTTACTAACCCCATCTCTAGTTGTGGATATAGATGGGATGCACAAGAAGCATCATTGCTTCAGATACATGTCATAAACTACTTGGAAATGTTGGGTGCGTTCTATGGACTAAAATCATACTGTTCAGAAATGCATCACCTGCATGTTAGACTACAGATTGATAACACCACCATGGTGACATATACTAACTACATGGGTGGAATCAAATCGGTATCATGTGATAATCCGGCTAACACAATTTGGCAATGGTGTATTCAGGAAAACATTTGAATATCAGCTAGTTACCTACCAGGTAACCTCAAATTCAGTGGCAGACACCAGGTCACGCAAATTCAATGACAAACATCGAATGGATGTTGGACCGCAAAGTGTTTGCTGATATTGTAGCATGATATGAAACACCAGAGATTGATCTATTTTCATCTCGGCTTAATCACCAGTTGCCTATCTGTGTTTCTTGGGAATCAGACTGGGGCATCAGCGATGGATGCCTTCTCGCTGCATTGGGGGGATATTGTTCTTTCTATGCATTCCCTCCTTTCTGCCTCATCAGTTGGGTATTACGCAAAATACAACTAAACACGGCTCTCCGTTCCGAAATAACCAGATTGTTGGTTCAACCCTTAACGGGCGGGAAAATCATCCCTACCATAATAGGACAAATGTGTTGGTTAGCAGAATCTTAAATAACCATTTCCGGACCTGGGACTAACGAACCGAACAATTAACATATTACAGCGGCTCACAGACAGTCCACGAAGAAACAATATCGGGTCTATATCAGGAAATGGGAGATATTGTTCTAGGAACAACATCACTACTGTACGACGAACATAACTTCTGTTCTGAAATTCCTGGCTAGCCTCCACTATGATGAGGAGCTCAGTCACCATCAAGAATGCCTATCGTTCCATCCCTCGCCCTCACTTCGGTAAGTCCGACCATACCGCGGTGCTGCTTCTTCCTGCCTACAAGCAGCAATTAAAGAGCGCACCCCCAGAAGTGAGGACAGCACAGAGCTGGTCGGGGGGGGGGGGGGGGGGGGGGGGCAGAAGAACAACTCCAGGACTGTTTGGAGTCTGTAGACTGGGCAATGTTCAAGGACTCGGCAACGGACTTGAACGAATATGCCACAGTCGTTACAGACTTCATAAAGAAATGTGTGGAGGACTGCATCCCTACAAAAACCTTCCGAGTGTTTCCCAATCAGAAACCTTGGATGAACTTTGAGATCCGCACTCTCCTGAAGTCCAGACACAGGGCATTCACATCCAACGATACAGTGGCCTACATGAAGACCAGATACGACCTTGGTAAGGCCATCAATAAGGCCAAAAGGGACTTCTGCTCCAAACTGGAGGACGAGACAGATGTTCGGCAGCTGTGGCAGGGTCTGAATGCAATCACCTCCTACAAGGCAAAACCAGGAGGCAGCTCGAATGCCGGTGTAGCATCACTCCCTGACGAGCTCAATGCGTTTTACGCACGCTTTGACAGGGAGAATACTGATGTGCCTTCCCGATCCCCCATTCGCTGTGATGGCATTTCAGACTCAGTCACAGAGGCCGATGTCAGGAAATCCTTCAGAGGGGTGAACCCCCGAAAAGCACCTGGACCTGATGGTATACCCGGTCGTGTTCTAAAAACCTGTGCGGACCAACTGGCGGGAGTTTTTACGGACATTTTCAACCTCTCACTTCTGAGGTCTGAGGTCCCCACCTGCTTTAAAAGGGCATCAATTATGCCGGTGCCCAAGAAGAGTAAGGTGACCTGCCTCAATGACTATCGACCAGTGGCACTAACGCCGGTGGTGATGAAGTGCTTTGAGAGGTTGATCATGGAGCAAATCAACTCCTACATCGACAAAAACCTGGACCCACTGCAGTTCGCATACCGCCACAACAGATCAACGGTGGATGCGATCTCGCTGGCCCTCCACACCGCACTGGACCACTTGGACAACAAAAACTCATATGTCAGGCTGTTATTCATTGATTACAGCTCGGCATTTAACACAATCATCCCCTCCAAACTGGTTACCAAACTCGCAGAACTGGGTCTCTGCGCATCCCTCTGCAACTGGATCCTCGACTTCCTCGTCCACAGACCACAGTCTGTTCGTATTGGTGGAAATGTGTCAGCCTCAATAACAATCAGCACGGGAGCACCTCAGGGCTGCGTGCTCAGCCCCCTGCTGTACTCACTCTATACCCATGACTGCGTAGCGAACCACAGTGCGAACTCCATCATCAAGTTCGCTGACGACACCACTATTGTGGGGCGTATCACTGATGGGGATGAGTCAGAGTACAGAAGAGAGATCGAGCAACTGTCCATATGGTGCCAGCGCAATAACCTGGCCCTGAACACCAGCAAAACCAAGGAACTGATTGTGGACTTTGGAAGGAGTAGGAGGGGGACCCACAGCCCCATTTATATCAACGGGTCGATGGTTGAAAGGGTCAAGAACTTCAAATTCCTGGGGGTGCACATCTCTGAAGATCTTTCCTGGTCCGAGAACACTAACGCAATTATCAAAAAAGCTCATCAGCGCCTCTACTTCCTGAGAAGATTACGGAGAGTCGGATTGTCAAGGAAGACTCTCTCTAACTTCTACAGGTGCACAGTCGAGAGCATGCTGACCGGTTGCATCGTGGCTTGGTTCGGAAATTTGAGCGCCCTGGAGAGGAAAAGACTACAAAAAGTAGTAAACACTGCCCAGTCCATCATCGGCTCTGACCTTCCTTCCATCGAGGGGATTTATCGCAGTCGCTGCCTCAAAAAGGCTGGCAGTATCATAAAAGACCAACACCATCCTGGCCACACACTCATCTCCCTGCTACCTTCAGGTAGAAGGTACAGGAGCCTGAAGACTGCAACAACCAGGTTCAGGAATAGCTACTTCCCCTCAGCCATCAGGCTATTAAACCTGGCTCGGACAAAACTCTGATTATTAGCAACCACTTTCTGTTATTTGCACTGCCAGTTTATTTATTCATGTGTGTATATATTTATATCATGGTATATGGACACATTTATCTGTTTTGTAGTAAATGCCTACTATTTTCTGTGTGCTTAAGCAAAGCAAGAATTTCATTGTCCTATACAGGGACACATGACAATAAACTCACTTGAATTTGAACTTGAGTTTAGTGCCACAAACTGCGCCAGAAGTGCCTTTTCAGTATTCTGGGGCAAGGATCAGAGCGTCATTCTGTCGGGTTTCACCCCCTAGTGACTAAACTCATGAGGGGAATTTTAATATTATCCCCAAGGACTAAGTATTCCCTTATATGGTATATGAGTATAGTCCTAACATTACTGAGGAATTGGTCACCAGCTACAGCTCTGTCCCTGCATAGACTTGAACATGACATGGTCATGCTTATGGCATTGGTCTCAGCACATAGAATTCAGTCTTTACATAAAACAAGGCTGGATAGTAATAACAGAACAGACCGGGATCGTCAGGCCTCATATAGAGTTCAGTGCATACCCGATAGATGATTGCCTATGCATTATGAGACATTTGTTCATATACATAGAGAACTCTAAACAGCACAGAGGCAATGAGATGGCTGAAACAGGTTTACGGCTGTTGGGATGGATACTAACATATTCAAATCTTATTCCACCAGGGCTGCAGCTACATCGGCAGCTATGGAGCTGGACGTACCGATGGACCAATTCCTGGAGACAGCAGGATGGTCAAGGGAAAAAACGTTCCAACAATTCTACCATAAACCAGTGGTTAAACCTGGAACTTTTGCAGAATCAATTTTAAGTTCTGTAATATGATTTCACCCCATGAAATAGGGGCTATATATTTGTTGTTAATAAATTTATCATGGATTTTCAATGTCGGATTCATGTTTAAACATGTTAACACAATTTCTCCCTTAGTCAATTAAGGCAGATGTGATGCATGGACTCGTTTCCACGGCATGAAATCACAGAGCTTTGAACTCTTCACGTAGTCACTCACGTGACTCCGAAGTAAAATAGTAAGATTAAACGAGAACTTACCAGTTCGAAGTTTGATCGTTATTTTATGAGGAGTAACGTTGAGGGATTACGTGCCCTCCGCTCCCACCCTTGATCATAAAGTTCAACTGGTATCCTCTTCTCTAATCTTACTATGTTCAGCCATTACTGTTATCTGTGATTTCACACCGCTGCTTTGAAGAATGACACGCATGCGTCCTGGCGGGTTCTTCACATAATCACTCAACTTTACTCCTCATAAAATAACGATCAAACTTCGAACTGGTAAGTTCTCGTTTAATCTTACTATTCTCCAGCCTTATCCCCATAACAGCTGACACCCTGTACTAATCACGACTCTGTCAATCTTCGCATTAAAATATCCATTGATGACCTCCACAGCCTTCTGTGACAATGAATTCTGCAGATTCCGCACCCTCTGATTAAAAAAATTCCTCCTCATTTTTTTCTAAAGGTACATCCTTTTATTCTGAGGCTATGACCTCTAGCCCCAGACTCTCCCACTAGCAGAAACACTCTCTCAACATCAACTCCATCCAGGCCTTTCGGTAAGTTTCAATGAGGTCCCCCCATCATCCTTTTAAACTCCAAGCGAGTACAGGCACATTGCCGTCAAACGCTCATCATACTTCAGCCCAATCATTCCTCGAATCATTCTTGTAAACCTCCTCTGGACCCTCTCCAAGGCCAGCACATCCCTCCTCAAATATGGGGCCCCAAATTGCTCACAATACTCCAAATGCAGTCTGACCAGTGCCTTATAATGCATCAGCATTACAACCCTGTCTTTATATTCCAGTTATGTCAAACTTTCACCGTTTCTTGTTTAACTTGGCCAGTTTGGAACGTTTCATTTTCCATCATCCTATGCTCAGACTGTGGCCCTCCTCCATGGTTGGTGATCACCTCAAACATCGTTAGTGCCCAGTTTAGCAAAGTCCTTTCACATATACGGGTGATTCTTCAGTAAGTGTCTACTTTTAAGTTCCTGGAAACCCGAAAATAAAACTTACATTTTTACAACTTTGAATGTTGTTTCACATAGATGAACATCTCTACTGTGGGAAAAATATGTTTGACGCAATCTTTTAGAGAACTTAATTTTTTTTCCTCTTCTCTTCCTCTTCCTATCGCATTTAGTCATATCTGACATAGTTATGATGCAAAATATAACTGATTTAAGAATATAAAATCAGATTTTTTTTGCAGTCCTTCAAATTATAGAGTATCTTCCTCAAATAAACTGCCAAAAAAAAAACTTTTTTAGTCTCTCATTGATTTTAAACCTTCATAACAGTTTACTGCCGAAAAAAAGTGGTGATTTTCAGCAAGAATAGTGACTTTTCACCAACTTCCTCTAAAACAATATTAACTTCAGATGAATAGGCAAAAGCATACTGTTCATTTATCAACTACAATTGATAATTATGGTCATTGTTGTATTATTTTACACATTATGAGCATAAAATACTCATGTGATGGATATGACGCTGCATGGTGGAGGTGACCAAGTTTGGGGGAGTCACGTGATGGAGATGACGAAAACTATCTTTAGGCTAGGGTCCGGGCTAGGGCTGGGGCTGGGTTTGGAGCTGGGATTAGGTTTGGGGCTGGGGCTAGGGTTAGGGCTGGAGGGTTAGGGCTAGGGTTGTGGCTAGGGTTAGGGTTGGGGCTAGGGTTAGGGTTGGGGCGAGGGTTGGGGCTGGGACTAGGGTTACTTACCCCAGATCTCCAGCTCCAGCAGCTCTAGCTCCATCTCCAGCTCCAGCCGGACACAAAGCCGTCGCAGCCGGGACATCGGGTCACGGGAAGATGCGACGGCTTTGTGTCCGGCTGCAGCTGGAGCTGGATGGAGATCGGGGGTTAAGTTGCGGAAGCGGCCATGATGGGAATGGTGGTCCAAGCCTTTAGCCCAGGATGGCCTCGCCGGAAGGCCATACTGGCCATATTGTTTCCCGAATGGCACATGGCACGATTTGTTCTCCAGAACAAATCAAAAAAGAATGATTTAAAAAAAAATTCTTAGAGTTCCGCACCATTCGGGAATGGCGCTGAATGAAGGTACGTACCCGCTATGCAGCAAAAAGCGGAGTTTTCACACGCTTCGCGTCGCGCGAATCAGGAGAAATTCACAAGGTAGGGGACTTTTGAATTCTACGGTCTTTTAAGGTCGGAAGTTTGTGTCTATTCAATTTATAGCCATGTGAGACGGCTCAACGAAGGTGCGTGACGGTAATAGCATTGATGTACACCATTCTCAGCATGTCCGACAGTATTATTAGTCAAGGTCATAAGGTCATAAGTGATAGAAGTAGAATTAGGCCATTCGGCCCATCAAGTCTACTCCAACATTCAATCGTGGATGATCTATCTCTCCCTCCTAACCCCAATCATCGGGAGGAGGAATTTTTGAAATAAACGGTAAGATTTATAATTTTATCAAGAATAGAGGAATTTTTTTAAGGGGGATAAATATTTTAATTATTAATACCTACCATTTAAAAGTATTTTCATTTCAGATAGACCCCCCATTAAATAAATATGGCGACTTGAAATTTCACAAGTAACCATCGGTTTTCAGGGGGGTGGGCATCGAACAATGGGAAAAAATGTTAAAAATAACACTATTTATTTAAGGTTTAATCTTTATTTAATAGAATTATGTTTATTAACAATGTAGAAAAAGAAAAAAATGTGATAGAATTACGGATTTGCCTTATATACAGCATCAAAGTAGCGGGACACCAAAGTAGATACTTACTGAAGAATCACCCTTACATCGGACAGTGGGAACATGGAAACAACTTACTGGATCGTGTTCCATGAGCAACAGGCTCACAACCATGATCTTGATGTCACTTCCGATCGTTCCATCTTTGAAAAGACTCGACACCTGTTGGGAAAACATAATTTGGGAATTAAAATGGAATCAGAGGCAGGGACCAAGACGGTTTCTTCCCAGCTGTTATCAGGCAACTCAACCATCCTCTCTCCAACTAGAGAGTGGTCCTGGCCTCTCATCCACCTTATTGGAGACCTTCAAACTATCTCTAATTGGACTTTACTGGACCGTATATTGCACTCATTTTTTTCTCTCCCATATCAGTCCAAATTAAATAACACTAGGACAGATACATGTGGAGGAAATGTTAGAGGGATATGGGACAAATGCAGGCAAATGGGACTAGCATAGATGGGGCATCTTGGTCAGTAGGGAAGAGATGGACTGAGGGAGCTGTATCACCCAATGTAGGGGGGGTGGGGGGGGGGGGGGCGATCACATTGAGCATAGATAATAGTGAAAGGCTTGGTTAAAGTGGAGAGGATGTTTCCATGAGTGGGAAAGTCTAGGACTAAAATTCATAGCCTCAGAATTAAAGAATGTTCTTTTAGGAAGGAGATGAGGAGAAATTTATTTAGTCAGAGGGTGGTGAATCTGTGGATTTCTTTGCCACAGAAGACTGTGGAGGCCCAGTGAATATTTTCAAGGGAGAGATGGATAGATGTTTGATTTGTACAGGTGTCAGAAGTTATGGGGAGAAGGCAGGAGAATGGGGTTAGGAGGGAGAGATAGATCATCCACGATTGAATGTTGGAGTAGACTCGATGGGCCGAATGGCCTAATTCTACTCCTATCACATGACCTTATGACCCTGACTAATAATACTGTCCGACATGCTGGGAATGGTGTACATCAATGCTATTAGCAACATATAATATAAAGAAACATAATTCATATCCAATTCTTCCCCTATCCCTACTCCCCCCCCCCACACCCCTGTCCCTTTCCACCGATATTCCTTCCTCTGGCTTTGTAATTCACACCTCTTTTATCCTTACTCAGCACATTTTGTCTTTTCATCTCTGGTCTTTGTCCAACCATTTGCCCCCCCCTTTCAGTTTCAGATGATTTCCGCAAACAGCAACCTGTATCAACAATGGACTAGATCCTAAATTAGAGTCATAGATATCAGAGTACAGAAACAGTCCCTTTGGTTCAACTCATCCATGCACACCAAGTTGCCATTAATATCGTTTGCCTGGTTTCACCCCATCGAAGATATTTTCTATGTCTAATCCATTCCTCTCGCCACTTTCTCTGCAAATTGAAATTACATTTAGTGTTTCTCTTTCGCTCGGTCACTTACCATGTTCATGACAGTCAGGATGTAAGTGGTGATGTTCTCTTGCCCGTGTTTCTCCAGCATTTTTTTGTCCGCCACCACCAGGGTCTCCACGGTCAGACCTTGGTTTTTCCGGGAATTCAGGGCGGTGCGTTTTAACCTGCCCCTGGGGCTGTACTCATCAGATAGAATGTGTATACCCTCGACTGGAGGATGAGGCATGTCTACAGAATGGGAATAGGGAGAGAAAGCACAGAGCCTTCAGTTCCAGAGAGAAGTCCGACTCCATTCCTTGCAGCCTCCATGTATCTGGGACTCCACGGACATGTTAACTCAACCAGAAGATAGACACAAAATGCTGGAGTAACTCAGCGGGACAGGCAGTATCTCTGGAGAGAAGGAATGGGTGATGTTCAGGGTCTCGACCCGAAACTTTGGCTTAAACCAGCATCTGCAGTTCCTTCTTACACACGTTAACTCAACCCTGCGGGAATATCCTTGAGCAAGAAGGAGAAAGGTGAAAGAAAGTGCACAACCTGAAGGGAAAAAAACGATGATCACATCTGCTGAATGGGCTAAATTCTAGTACTGTTTCAACAGCACTAAATACTTTCTCCGAGTGACAGGTTTCCTTGAGTTACCTTCACCTCACTACCATGAGAGATAAAAGCCTGAGGAAATACTTATGTGAATAGGTTTCTTGGCAAGGCAAAGCATCTCGAGCCCCAGGTGCAGCAATAGATCAAGGCATGAATTTACCAGCTAGATGAATGGTTTGTTAAAGCGTGTGAAGACTCCAGTGACAAATAGCCCAAACTAGCCAACCCATTCTCCTCTCTGTGCCGTCCCACCCAGCTGCCAATCCATATCCTGGGGCAAGGCCCTGGATCTGAAAACAAGGAGAGAAGACTTGACAGGTTTCATCCTTACTACTTGCATTTTTTCATTTTTATTTGTGAATCATTTTTTAGAGCGAGAGAGAGAGAGAGTGCAGGTTAATTGGCTTTGGTAAAGTTGTAAATCGTCTCCTCGTGTGTAGGATAGTGCTAGTGCAGTGGGGTGATCGCTGGTCAGCGCAGATTCAATGAGCCGAAAGGCCTGTTTCCTCGCTGGATCTCGAAGAGCACTTCTTCAAAGTAGGCATACCCTGCGGGGATTTCTCAGTCGAACTGTAAAAGGAGACACAAGAAACTGCAGGTGCTGAAATCTTGAGCAAAACTTAAGAGTTGGAAAGAACTATGCGGGTTGGGCAGCATCTGATTAGGCCGAACAGAGCTGGTATAGCTTTTCATGCTGTAAAGGTTAATGGCAATAAAAAAGACCAAAGTTTAACGGGACAATGCATTCAGTTTAAAATCCTATGGCATTAAATTACACAAGTAACAGTCAACATTATTCTGATAAGTAAATTGGACGCGATCTAATCAATAATGTTCAGAATAGAAACCATAGTCATTGACCCAGAGTTTGATGCTAAAGTAGATGAAGATACACAATGATTATATTACTGGACCTGTTATTTAGTGTACTGTTTGAGATCGGACACGAGTTGAAATCCCGCAAGGTGAACTGGGTATTTTAACTTTAAATGAATAAACCTGGAATTAAAATGCAAGGTAACCACTAATTATTGCCAAATCCAAAGGGTCCAAGTGAGGAAGGGACTGTGTTTTTCAACCTTCAGATCCTGCCCAACCGGCTGAGTGTTGTCAGTATTTTCTGGTTTTATTTCAGATTTCCAGCATCTGCAATTTTCTTTGTTGCCAAATCCCATCTGATTCCTTCCCTAATCTGGAGAAGATATTAGTCCAGATCTATGAAAAATGCAAAGAATAAAAACTAAAACTAAAATGCAGATGCTGGAAATCTGAAATGATAGGTAGATGGTTAGAATAGGTTTAGAGCGATATGGGCAAGCGAAGGCAGGTGCGACTAGTATAGATGGGGCATGTTGGTCGGCGTGAGCATGTTGGTCTGAAGGGCCTGTTTCTAGGCTGTATGACTATGACTTTATCATCTACCAGAGCCCAAGAGCTATCTTCAAATAGGTTAAAAATACACATACATATGCAATGGACTAAAGAGAGAGTAATTTAAAAGAAAAGTTCCTTACATACATTTCTTTCGCCGCCCACAGAAGTGCTGCTTTTGGTCTCTCTCGAGCCGCTGGGACTTGTGCTGTTGGTGGCGGGGAGGATGGAGATTGTGACTCTGGCCGCCAGGATCTCTACCCACCAGGTGATGTTGTAGTCTCTGCTCCACCGAGCGTTTGTAGAGGGCATGAGGTCGGTGCCCGGAGGCTGAGGTGGCGTTGTGTCTCGGTGCCAGGTGATGAGGTAATGGAGTTATAAGGTATTCATTTTCTTGGCTCCGTATGAATCCTGACTGGAAGACAAATGGGATGGGATTTTTTCTCTCCCCTTTAATATTTGCAACAACACACAGGAGGTTGCCAGGTGATGTCTCAGATCCAGAACATGTTGAGGGACGTATGGTAGCAGGAGGGGGGGGGGGGGTGCCGAGTGACTTTATGGAGGCCCTTGTTCCAGCAGGCCTACAGTGTCAACTTGAAGTCAAAATATAGTCTGCGGAGTAATGGTGTACAAGACACTTAGAGGAAAATAGATGCAGTGTACAATGTTCAGCCAGAACAGTGGTGTTGACAGCGTATGGAGAGGCAATGGAGCAAGGGGAAAGAAAAATGACAAGAAACATTTCTGCATTTGAGTGAACTGTTATATATGATGCTTGAACACACACACAGGCCGGCACAGTGGCGCAGCTTGTAGAGCTGCTGCCTCACAACGCCAGACATCCAGTTATGATCCGAGATCTCCGGCGCTGTCTCTGAGGAGTTTGCAAGTTCTCCCTGTGACCAAGTGGGTTTCTTTCAAGTGCTCCGGTTTTCCCCCCACATCCCCAAGACGTACATGTTTGTCGTTAATTTGCCACTGTAAAGATTGCCCCGGGTGTGTAGGGAGTGGCATGGAAAGTGGGAAACATAGAACTAGTGTGAATGGGTGATTGACGGTCAGCGTGGAAACTGGTCCTGCGGCCCATCAAATCCACGCTGACCACTTAATACCCCACACACTAACACTATCCTGCATACTGGTCACAATTTACAGAAGCCAATTAACCTACAAACTGGCAAGTCTTTGGAATGTGGGAGGAAATACGGGAAAAATCCATGAGCTCACCGGGAGAACGTACAAACTCCGTGCAGGCAGTACCCGTAGTTAGGAGAGAACCCTGGTCTCTACCGCTGCACCACTGTACCACCCCAAGGCACTTGGAGAAAGACAGCCTCAGTGTAAAATGTTCAATAGTTTAGTTTAGTTTAGTTTATTGTCAGCGTGTACCAAGGAACAGTGGAAAGCTTTTTATTGCATGCTAATCAGTCAGCAGAAACACTATACATGATTACAATCGAGCCATCCACAGTGTACAGATACATGATAAAGGGAATAACGTTTAGTGCTAGATTAAGTACAGTAAAGTCCAATTGAGGATAGTCCGAAGGTTTCCAATGTGGTAGATAGTAGCTCAGGACTGCTCTCTAGTTGTTCGTAGGACGGTTCACTTGCCTAATAAACAGCTGGGAAGAAACTGTCTCTGAATTTGGAGGTGTGCATTTTCACACATCTGTACTTTGTGTCTGATGGGAGATGGGGGGAGAGTGAGTTGACTATACTGGTGGCCTTGCCAGGGCAGCGTAAAGTGTAGGTGGAGTCAATGGAAGGGAGGTTGGTCTGGGCTGCATCCACAATTCTCTGCAATCTCTTGCGGTCTTGGATGGAGCTGTTCCCAAACCACAGTGGAACAGTGGGTTAGAGAGAGTGCGAAGAGACAATGGAGGAAGGGGAAAGAAAGAAGACAAGAAACATTTCTGCATTGGAGTGAACTGTATATAGGGCGATACAGTGGCGCAGAGGTAGGGTTGCTCCCTTACAGCGCCAGAGACCGCGGTTCGATCCCGAGTACGGGTGCTGTCTGTACGGAGTTTGTACGTTCTCCCTGTAACCTGCGAGGGTTTTCTCCGGGTCTCCTGCTTTGTACAGGTTGGTAGACTAATTGGCTTAGTAAAATCGAAAATTGTTCCTACCGTGTAGGAAGTGTTAGTGTGCGTAATCGCTGGTAGGTACGGACTCGGTGGGGCGAATGGCCTGTTTCCGCGCTGTATCTCGAAACTAAACTAAACTAAACTACCAAAGTTTGGTCAGTGGAAGATGGGTGGGAGAGGATGTGGCAGATTATTGAATTAGGAACAAGGGTGTGGAAGAATTTAAATATAATATTTTAATTTCTATTTATATTTTTTCACTTTTTTGCCAGATGTCTCCAATATGTCTTATGAAATATCTTTCTGGGTGGCTGTTCACCACATAAACGGACTCAATAAACCTCGGTGTATATTTAACAATGGGGAGATTATGGCTCAACTAATTCCTATTTTAACAACAGTCACCGGAATTTAACTGGAAACAAGCATTCTATTCTCCATTCACAAGTCACAAGAACTCCATTCCAATCCCGTCTTCTGAACGTTTCACAAGGCCACAAGCTAATTACAGAGGAGAGAGAATCGGCCGCCCAGCAGAACCTCATGGTCCCCGCTCTCACTGCAGGTCCACCACCAATTTTACAACATCCTTGGTTCCAGAGCCTTTCTGGATTTCCCATTTTGCCAGACCAACAGAGGTCACGGCCTCCGAGAGGAGTCCAACGGTACCAGAACGGTCCGCCTAGATACTGACCCGCAAAGTCGGCCATGGGAACGGATCTGCGTAGTTCCAGAGCCCCGGCCGTAGGTGGAATATTCAGCCCGCTGATCATCTGCGGAAGTCCCGATGAGGTCAAGATTGGTTGGCTCACCTGGCCTAGGCGCCCACATATTCAGGGGGACTTCTGGGGGGAGGAATTCAAGTGCGCTCTCATCATTTTGTTATCATTAAAGGAGGTGCCAGACCACCAGTTGCGGAAAATCGGTGGTGAATCTGTCTACATATCACTTTGAATTATGCCACTTTTCTGCCTTTGCTCCAGAAAGCTACTCTTATACTGACCAGACACTTGGGCAGCTTACAACCCAGCAGTGTGAACGTTGATTTTTCTAATTTCAAGTAACTCCTGCATTCCCTCCACCCCCACCCCCCCCCCTTCTCTCTCTCACCCCCCCCCTTTCTGCCCTCCCCCCCCCCCCCCCATCGTAGTAGTCCTACGTAGCAGTTCCACTGTTTACATCCTTGTATCTGTCTCGTTAACACATCTTCCCCAGCCAACAATGGGCCATTGTGGGCTCCACCCTTCCTCAGGTCATCTTTAATTTGCATTGTATCCAATTAAATCATATCACACATCTACATCAGGTAGTGCATGAGAAAATACACTGAGTGAAGAACATAGTGTTAAAGTTAAAGAGAAAGTGCAGTTAAAATTGCCAAAGGTTGCAACAAGGTAGATTGGAAGACAGCAGTGTGAAGAAGGGTTCTGACCCGAAATGTCAGCCATCTATTATCTCTAGAGATGCTGCTTGTCCCACTGAGTTTTCCAGCACGTTGTGTCTATCTTCAGTATAAACCAGCATCTGGAGTTCATTCTTACTCATGATAGATTTGAAGATTAGGAAGCTCATTCCCAACAAATGCAGAACAAGTTACCAATCTGAGTCTGTTTATGAAGCTGATAACAGCAGGGAAAAAGATGTTCATGAATCTGGTGGTGCGTACTTTCAAGCTTTTATATTGTCTACCCGATAGGAGAGGGGAGAGGGAATGACCAGAGTGTGAGGGGTGTAGATGAAGTCAATAGCAGGGTTCGAAGGGGGGAGATCAAGGTGAGGAGAATGGAGGATGCATCTTAACATCGCTGTGGAGAATAACCTACTTGAGTGTAACACCAGCTCAGTCAATGGGACTCCCTTAATTCATAATTCTGAAGAAGGGTGCTAACCCGAAACATCACCTAGCGATGCTCTCCAGAGACGCTGCTTCACCTGTTGAGTTATTACAGCGCTTTGTTTTTTTTTCTGTGAACCAGAATCTGCAGTTCCTTGTGTAGGAAGGAACTGCAGATGCTGATTTATACCAAACAAAGACACAAAGTGCTGGAGTAACTCAGCGGGCCAGGCAGCATCTCTGGAGAAAAAGGATGGCTGGCATTTCAGGTCGGAACCCTTCTTCAGACTGAAGGTAGTGGGGTGAGGAACGCGAGGCTGGGATAGGGGTTACAAAGGGAAAGACGTACAATTCCTTGTATCCACTTAACTACCTGACTGCCCATTAAATAAACACAGTTTCAGATTATCTCGGCACACAGCAACTATTATAAACAATGGACTAGATCCTAAAATAATCATAGCTTTTACAGTACAGAAATAGGCCTTTGGTCCAACTCATCCATGCATAACAAGTTAACAATCTGAGCTAGGCCCGTTTGCCTAGGTTTGGCCAAAGTTCCTCCAAACCTTTCCTATTTATGTGTCTGTCTACACTTAACAAAGTTCACAAAAATATTGGTGGACTAATTGCCAAAATATGCGCTCCGTTGATCGCAACCATGAGCTAAAAAAAGGTGCAGGTAATCCACTTTTAATGGGTTAGTGTGTGTACTAGAGCGTGCTTTGATCGTTTCCAACATAAATACTAGCACACTAAGCCCTAAAATAAACACAAACACGCCATAATCCCTGTGAAAACACGGCATGGTGAACATGGAGCATTTCCTTGCCTTTTGGTTGGTTTAGCTGTGACTTTAGTTACCATTCTGGCTTCACCCATGACCTCACGACCCTTGGCTGCTAACCATTTTTATTCCCCTTTCCTTTACCCAAAGCAACAACTTTACGACTGTGTCACTGTGCCACTCTCTAGTTCTTCTGAACACCGACCTTTCTGTCCTGGGCCTCCTCCACTGCCAAATTGAGGCCACACCCAACCTATGGGAACAGTAATTCATAACACGTTGGGTAGTTTACTTACAGCCTTACGTTGAATTCTCCAATTTTAAGTAACTTACCTATAAACAACTCATTTCCCCCCCTCTCCTTCCCCCCTGAGTCCCACTTGCACCCGCACCCATTTCTCCCTTTCCCTCTACATTCTTTCCTCTGGCTTCAGAATTCACACCTCGTCCCCACCATATCTCAAACCTTTTGTCTTTTTATCTCTGGCCTTTGTCCAACCATCGTGTATCAAACCGACCCGCACTCCTCCCCTGTATCCACCGATCACTTGCCAGGCTATGTCCTGCCCCTCCTATCTTCCAGCTTTCTCGCCCCTCCCCTCCAAAAAGAATCCGAAGAAAGGACCTGACCCGAAACATCACGTATAGAAATTAGGTGCAGGAGTAGGCCATTCGGCCCTTCGAGCCTTGTATCCATGTTCTCCAGAGATGCTGCCTGTTACTGCAGCACTTTGTGTCTATTTTTGTAAACCAGCACCTGCAGTTACTGTGTCTTCTTGGCAATACCCTGATTCCTTTTATTTTTGATTAGAATACATACAGTAGAAAGTTCAATTTGAATAGTTAGGCAATGGTAGTCATCCAGGGGGCTGAAGTAAAGACAAAATCAGAATCAGAATCAGAATCACACTTTATTCGCCAAGTATGTTTTGCAACATACGAGGAATTTCATTGGCCTGGTCAGTCATACAATTAAAAGCAACAGATCACCCAAAAACACATTTTAGCATAACATCCACCACAATGACTCCGACACATTCCTCACTGTGATGGAAGGCGAAATAAAGTTCAAGTCCTTCTTTTTGTTCTTCCTCAGTCGTGGGCCTCGAGCCCTCCGTTGACGGAACGATCTTGACTCCAGTAGCTGGCGTTTTGGACCTCCGCGTCGAGGCATTCAGCTCCTGCATCGGGGGGATATCAGCTCCCCCGCGCCGGACGATCGAACCTCGCATTGGAGCTGGTCGAACCTTCTGCGACGTTGCAGCTCCCGACTCGGCCTCTCCCAAGACTGTGAGCTTGATGGTAAAGTCCGAGGTGGCCGCGGTGGGAGCGATCCCAGGCAAGGAATCAGCTCTGATGTTAAGTCCAAGCCCTGTGATTGGGCTCAAAGTCAGTCCGAGGAGGCTTCCAGCTCCATCGATGATAGGCCGCAGAGAGCCCGGAGAATGTGATCCGAAAATTAATCACATCTCCGGCAAGGTAAGAACTTGAAATAAAAGTTGTCCCCGATCCCCTCCCCCCTCCCCCACATAAGACAAACTGAAGAACATTAAAACAAACTTTTAACAACACTAAAAATAACAGAAAGGATGAGAAAACGAACAGACTGTCGGCGGAGCAGCCATTGCCCCAACCCCCCTTGGTGGTTTTTTTGGTTGTCCGTCCTATGAATGAAGACTCTTGATCCATCAGGAACATCAAAGTGTGTAGAGAGACTTGTGAAAATGCAGATTTAAACAAGATCCTACTTCCACGAGAGAACACTTCGATCAACTTTGTACTATACACTTTGTACTGTTCGGGGATTGTACTGTCAGTTCCTTCCAATGCAAAAAAAAATGATTTTACTGTACTTCGGTACATGTGATATAAAGAACCGTGGAACCTCTTGCACTATCATCTACTTGTTCTTTTTTCTAATTGTGTTTTGCATGAATCTTGTTTTTCACATTTTACGTGTAATGCATGTATAATTTAGTGCTCTGTGAGCTTTTTACCAACTTAGTTGAGCCGTGTTTCTGCGCTGTATCTCTAAAATCCAACGTTAATCTTTATCATTGTCACAGCTGATTGCCCTCGCTTGCCCATATCCTGGGTAGACAACCACAAGATGCAAACATCATTTTTATTGTAAACTTTTGGCCAAGCAAAACAGTACGAAGAAAGTTTTATTAAAGGATAGATGGTCTTTTCTTTTAATGCGTGTCTGATTGAAAAACTAAAACAAAGTTTCTAGTTGCCTAATTATACAGATTGGCCATGGGAACATCTTGTATTAGAGTTCCAAAATAAGAGGTTTGCCCAGTTGAGGTTGTACCCAGGAGCAATAACATTTGAGAAGGGAAATTGCTATCCGGTTGGACTTAGGATGCTAAAGCTGAGTTGTGGCCTGAGGGGCCAGTAAATGGAACTTGGGAAATACAACCCTGACAGTGAAGTTCAATGAAGGGATGGCCACTGAGAGATGGTTTTGTTTAGTTTAGTTTAGTTTAGAGATAGAGCGTGCAAACAGGCCCTTCGGCCCACCGGGCCCGTGCAGACCAGCGATCCCTGCACATTAACACCATCCTACACCCACTAGGGACAATATTTATATTTACCAAGCCAATCAACCTACAAACCTGTACGTCTTTGGAGTGTGGGAAGAAACCGAAGATCTCGGAGAAAGCATGGCCCCATTGTCAGCTGCGACAGTCATACACGTGGTTTTCATTAAGATGAGTTGAAGATGACAGCAAATTGCTTCACGAGAGCTTAAGCATCTGCCTGGATGATTCATTCTATCCATCCTACTTGGGATTGGTTACACAGGGCAGCACAGTGGCGCAACGGTAGAGTAGCTGCCTTACAGCGCCAGAGACCTGGGCTCGACTATGGGTGCTGTCTGTACGGTGGTCTTATAGGGAAGGATGCTCCTCAACCTGCGGAGCATCTTGGACAATACAGCCTACCCCCTCCATTGCCGTGACGAGCACCTTCAGCAACAGATTAGTTCCACTAAGATGCAGCACAGAACGCCACAGGAGATCCCTTTTTCCTATGGCTATCAAACTGTACAACCCCTCCCCCTTCTGTCGTGGGGTAGACTGGCTCCCCCCCCCCCCCCCCCCCCCCCCCAATCTTTGCACATCCACAATCCTGGACATTCCACTCACCACTGTATCTTGTGTTTTATGACTGTTGGCAGACTAATTTCCCTCCTGGGATATATAAAGTTGTATTGTATCGTAACAGAGTTTGCATGTTCTCCAGGTGATGACGTGGGCTTTCTATACCAGCTGTGCCACCGTGCTGTCCTGTGTGTGTTGAAGCATTGCACAGTTCAATCCAATGTAGAAGTATTTCTTGTCTTCTTCCTTTAAAGACTTAAGACTTTAAGACTTAAGACTTTTGCCTTCCATCACAGTGAGGAGTATTCACCTCACTGTGGTGGATGTTAATTTGTGTTTTTTGTGTGTGTTTTTGCCATTTTTTACTATATGTAGGACTGCAAGGCAACAACATTTCGTTCAGACCGCAAGGTCTGAATGACAATAAAGGCTACTTTACTTTACTTTACTTTTCCCCTTGCTCCATTGCCCCTCCATGCTCTCTCAAACCCACTGTTCCACTGTGGTTTGGGAATAGCTCCATCCAAGACCACAAGAAATTGCAGAGAATTGTGGATTTAGCCCAGACCATCACACAAACCATCCACCCTTTCAGTCACTCCATCTACACTTCACACTGCCTCGGCAAGGCCACCAGTATAATCAAGGATGGGTCTCCCCCCAATTGCTCCCTCTTCTCCCCTCACCCATCAGGCAAGAAGAACAATGTGTGAAAACGTATACCTCCAGATACAGAGGCAGTTACTTCCCAGGTAACTGAACCATCCTATCATTAACTAGAGAGCGGTCCTTAGCTACTATCTATCTCATTGAAGACACCTTTAATTGGACTTTACCTTACACTAAAAGTTATTCCCTTTATCCTGTATCTATACACTGTAGATGGCTCAATTGTAATCATGTATTATCTTTCTGCTGACTGGTTAGCACACAACAAAAGCTTTTCACTGTACCTCAGTATACGCAACAATAAAATAAACTTCAAATCCTGACCATGTGGGTTTTCTCCGGGTGCTCCAGTTTCCACCCACACTTCAAAGACACACAGGTTTGTAGGTTAATTGGCTTCGGAAAAAATTGTAAAATTGCCTGGTATGTGCAAAGTGATCATTGGTCGGCACGAAATCAGTGGGCCGAAGGGCCTGTTTCTGCGCTGTATCTCTAAATAAGAAATTACATCACCCAGCTTGTTCCTAAAAGACACAAAGGTGTCCACAACGCAAACCCATACCTGAGGGCATTTTCTGGCCTTTATGTGTAAATATGTCAGGTCAACAACTGTCTTTAACTAGCCTTCAAATTTTAATCGATTGCTTGGAATCGAATATAGTGGCTGTTTGGACCATCAATCATAGAAAGGCTATAGCACACGAGGACGCCACTCAGTCACTTAGTTCTGTGCCAGCATCGTGTAGAATACTGACTCTGTTCCATTACACATATGTAGACACACGGAACTGCAGATGCTGGAATCTTCCATAGAATACAAAGTGCTGGAGTAACTCAGCGGGTCAAGCAGCATCTCTGAAGGTATAATAAAACGGAACTGCAGATGCTGGTTTGTACCAAAGATAGGCACAAAATGCTGGAATAAATCAACAGGTGATGTTTCAACCCACCCATCCTTATTCTCCAGATATGCTACCTGAGCTGTTGAGGTACTCCAGTACTTTGTGTTCACATCCATCCCATACTCTATCATGTTATGGTTTACTGAGTATAACTAACAGTTTATTATTCTGTTGATGCATGTAATGTGCCAGTAAAGCTGCAGCAAGTAAGAAGTTAATTGCCCCTGTCCTGGTGCAGATGAGCGCTCAGGACTTTCTCTATAGCCCTTCAAATATCTATCCCATTCCCTTGAGGTCTTGTGTTGGATCATGTTATCTTAAACCAGAGTACCAGACTATCTCATGTTTATCTATATCTCTATCTTACACCAAGGATGTGAGCGGATATTCTGCCTAAACCTTCCCATATCGCCTTGTTGATCAATAGTTTCGTTTAGTTTTGAGATACAACATAGAGACACACCATTCAGCCCACCGAATCCATGCCGACCAATGATCACCCAGACAGCAGTTCTATCTTACACACTAGATACAATTTACAGAAGTAAATTAACCCTGCACGTCTTTTGAATATAGGAGGAAATTTACATAGGGCCAATTAACCAACAACCCCCCACGTTTTTAGGATGTGGGAGGAAACCGGAGGAAACCCACGCAGTCACAGGGTGAACGTGCAAACTCCACACAGACAGCGCCCGGGGTCAGGTTCGAATCCGCATCTCTGGCACTGAGGTGGCAGCTCCACCAGCTGCGCCACTGTGCCGAGTTCCATCCAATGTTTTGTAATTCTGCGGACTGATCTCAACATTGACTACTATCAGTTATTAACATTTTCACAAGTTTCGGCCCAGCATTTCCTAACACCCTGGGGCCCAATGTGCACATCCAAAGGATTTAGTTAAGACACAGTGCTTTAAGCATTCCTGAAACATGTGCATATTTAATACACCCATAAATTAGCAGAAATATTTTTCAAATGGCAGGGGCTATTGCTCTAATTCCTTTTTCAATAAATAGTTCGTGAGATATTCACAAGAACTGCTTAAATTATTTGCATATCCTCACTTATAACTCTCATTGGCCTGCATTTAAATGAGTCATCGCGAGCCATACAATACAGACGCAGGCCCTTTGGCCCACCTTCCCATGCTGACCAAGGTCCTGTCCCATCTCTTAGTCTTACCTGTCCACAATTGGCTCATATCCGTCTAATCCTTTCCTATCCATGCAGTTACTTTATTTTACTATCATTTACTTTAGAGATACAGCGCGGAAACAGGCCCTGTGGCCCACTGAGTCCGCACCAACCACCGATCACCCCTACACTAACATTATCCTACACACTAGGGACAATTTACAATTTTTACCGAAGCCAATCAACCTACAAACCTGTACGTCTTTGGAGTGTAGGAGGAAACTGGAGCACCTGGAAAAAATCCACGTGGTGACGGGGAGAACGTACAAACTCCATACAGACAGCACCCGTAGTCAGGTTCGATCCAGGTCGCTGGTGCTGTAAGTCAGCAACTCTACTGCTGCACCACCGTGCCGCCTGTGGTCATCGAAGGGTTTACTTGTGCTGGGGTCCTACATGCTTCTGAAGTTTCCAAAACATTCCCAGTGCTCCCACTACCTTGTGGAAACTTTCTATTTCACTCCTAACTCTTCCTGGTTGAGATCCCAAGGGTTGGGAGCAGATCTGAGTTAGAACTCCCTACGGAATCCTCCACGACAGGGAACCATTCAACGAGACAAAGTCTGAAGAAGGGTCCTGTCCTGATACTTCACCTATCCATGTTCTCCAAAGGTGCTGCCTGACCCGTCGGAAGCACTCCAGCACCTTGTGTCATATTTTTTGGAATAAGCAGCATCTGCGGTCCTCTTATCAGTTATTTGCAAACCTGTTCTGTGGGCGGGCTTTCTGAATTCCGAAACCTCTTTCTGAAAGGCACTACCACCACAGGGCAGGGAAGGGAGAAGGAGTTAATCAATCATTGGCCAAAGGGCCCCCTGTGGGCCTTTTGTGTCCGTAAACAGCTGAGAATAATACAGATACAATGGCAGGCTGTTTTCACTGAACGCCCTTAACAAGTCTAGATTTTCTCAATGGAAGCCCTTATCAACGGGTTTAATACTTTCAATCAACTAATGGCTGAAAATCCTGCTCCCAATTTTCCAATATGCTGCTCCCATGGGAACAGGAATAGATCGCCTATGTACCCGTACACTTATAATGAATTTTTGGCATATTTGATCACAACTCATTTCTCAAACTTACAAATGGTTTACAAGCACACCGATTTTGGATGCAGGTTTAGGTTTAGGTTTTAGTTTAGTTTAGTGATATAGTGTTGTAACAGGGCCTTCTGCCCACCAGGCCGACCTCCATTCACCCGTACATGAGTACTATCCTACACCCTATGGACAATTTACAGGAGGCAATTAACCTGCAAATCTGCATGTCTTTGGAGTTTGAGAGGATCCGGAGCACCCGGAGAAAACCCACGCAGTCACAGGGAGAACGTACCAACTCGATACAGACAGCAACTGTAGTCAGGATCGAACCTGGCGGTATAAAGCAGCACCTCTACCGCTGCACCACTGTGCCGTCCAATTGTTATCATGTGTACAGAGGTACAGTAAACAGCTTTGATTTTGTATGCTATTCAATCAAACAGATAATACTACACAAGTCAAAACAAGTCAAGTACAACTACAATAGGTAGAGCAAAGGGGAAGATACAGTGTGCAGAATATACTTCACAACAGTTCCGGAGACAAAGTCCAATGTCCGCAATGGAGTCGTTTATAGGGCAGTTCAGAAGCCTGATAACAGAGGGGAAGAAGCTGTTCCGGAGTTAGGTGGTGCGTACTTTCAAACTTCCGTACCTTCTGCTTGACGGGAGCGGGAAGAAGAAGGACTGACCGAGGTGGGGCAAGTCCATTTGTTCGGAGAACTAATCAGCAGTTTTAATCCCAAATCAATAGTTACATTTTGAGATGTTTAAATTGCCTCAGTACAAGAAACTAGGAAATACCAGATACGTTGGTTGTGTCTTGTAACACAGACATTGCAAGGTTGTTGAGAGGATGAGGAAGTGTTGAAGTTTGGTCAGGACAAGGAAATTAGGGCACAATCCAAGAGAACACATTTATGAGAGTCACTGATAGGGTAGACAGCCAGAACCTTTTTCCCAGGGTGGAAAAATCTAATTCCAGCGGGTATAACTTAGACAAGGTCAAAGTTGCTGACATGAGATGTGCGTGGCAACTTTGTTTACGTAGAGGGTGGTGAGTGCTTGGCACGTGCTGCCAGGGATAGTGGTGGAGCAGATACGATAGTAGCAATTAAGATGCCCTTGAACCAGCATATGGATATGCAGGGAATGGAGGGATATGGATTATACAGGTAGATAAAGAGTCCAAAGAAACATTCCGACCCGAAACACCACCTATCCATTTTCTCCAAAGATGCTGCCTAACCCGTTGAGTTACTCCAGCACTTTGTGTCTATCTTTGGTATGAACCAGTATCTGCAGTTAATTTATATTAGATAAGTGGTGGTCTTGGCATCATGGCAGCACAGGCATTGTGGGCCGAAGGGTCTGTTCCTGTGCTATACTGTTCCATGTTTCTATATGCTGTTTTGTGAGTGCTGAAATCGCAGCGGTGGCACAAGCCTGACTTTACCACAGGACTGAGATGACGTCAGCTGCCTGCTTGAAAAAACGTTTCATTCATTCACTCTTCCATTTGCAATGCTGTCCAAGTGTGCCACACAGTTTTAAACAATCGCCGTGACAAGCAGGCTCAAAGGACCATCTCAAGTGTCAGCAGCCCAGTGGAGGGGCACTATAAGACCTGGAGACTGAACCTTTGACCAAGGGTTCACAACTGTGGAAAGCCAGCACAGAATTCACATGAACATGTGTGGCCTAAACTTACAAGAAATCAATCATTTTTGCACTGGTGCTGGTAAAATATGTTTATTTTATATTATCTATGTATATTGTGTTAAAGGCCTGTTAAGCTGCTGCAAATGGGCAGTTAATTGCTCAGTTGTTGGTACATATCACAATTAAATACGTTGTTTGAACACTGATATTTTACATTTCAGATAGCGAGCCCACACACACACCACGCAAGCACATACCACATGCACATACATGCACACACACCACATACTCTTACACACACAACACACGCACACCACACGCAGACACATGTACACACAACTCACACATGCACACACCGCATATACGCACAGGCACACACACACACACACACAAAGAACTTGCTTTCTGTCAATTGCAAAGGAAGCTTCCGTAACATGTATCATCTTACAAGTCTTCAAACTATGCCAAAGCATTTCAATGCCAATGAAGTGCTTATGTGAATCTACACTTAGCAAGACAGAGTCGTAATCACACGGCACAGGAACATGACCTTCAGCCTAACTCATCCACGCCGACCAAGATGCCCCATCTAAGTGTGTCCCATTTGCCCACATTACATCATATCCCTCCACACCTTTCCTGTCCATGTAAAAGTGTATGTTAAATGTTATTATTGTTCCTGCCTCAAGTACCTCATTCCATATATCTACCAACCTTAATGAAACTGTTGCCCCTCGGGTTCCTATTGTTTGTAGGGGATTTGTAGTTTAGTTACCTAAAATTGGTGAGTTCATACTGTTGGGCTGAAAGCTACCCAAGTGGAATATGAGGTTCTGTTCCTCCAGCTTGTTTGTGAATTTCAGGAATGGGTGAGAGAGAGAAATGATGCAGCTACATTTGTATGTCACTGGGAATGAATGAGAAGTATGCAGATGGAGTCTTGTTACATAAAATAGCTTTGTGCAGATGGGTAGATTGTAATAATCATTATACTGTAACCACATTTAAAAAACGTTTGGACAAGTACACGGACAGCAAAGGTTTAGAGGGATATGGGCTAAACACAGGTTGGTGCGACTAGTATATATGGGGTACCTTGGTCGGCATGGCCAGGTTGGGCTGAAGGGCCTATTGGGTCAAGGGAACTGCAGCAGCCTGGGGCTAACCTGGATTGGGGCCATTTCAGTACTTCCAGCATACAGACTGGACTTTGGACTTTTTCTTTGTAAACGGTGCCAAAATATGGCATTTATGGGTGGAGGAGGAGCCATCTTGGTGAACGGCTGCTAGCCAGCAGCCGTCCGTTTTAAATTAGTTTTTTTTTATAGTTTTTAGTGAGTCCTGTTTTTTGTTTGTTGGGGATATGGTCTTTTTAATGTGGGGGGTAGGTGTAAACTTTATTTCTAGGTCCCTACCTGGTCGGTGAGGCAGACTTTTCTCCGGGCTGCCCGTCGACCCGTCCTCGTGGCCTACCAGCAGGCTGGGAGCGCCGTTTCCTGGCGGGGACCGCCCAGCGCCTCGGCCTCGGCGGTGGCACAGCGCTGGAGCGCCACAGCGGAGCGGAGTGGAGCGGGCGATGCCTTGCCTGGGTCGCCGCGCTGGAGCGACGCGCTGGTGCTCTGGCGAGCTGGACCGCCGAGAGCATCATCTCCGGGCTGCGGGTCTGCGGAGCGGAGAGGCAGCATGCGGAGAGGCGGCGTGCGGAGAGGCGGCAGTGCAGAGAGGCGGCAGTGCGGAGAGGCGGCGCCGACTTTATCATCGGGAGCCTGGGAGCTCCAAACCGGCGCGGCCTTGTCGGCTTCGGCAGCCGCGGGCTCCAACCAGGAAGCGGCCGTTCCAGGTGGCCCAGCCACCGAAAGGACTCTCCCGACGCCGGGGCAAGACCACCCGGTGAGAACGGCCAGGGACATCGGGCCTCCGTAGAGGCAATTGCGGTGGCCTCAATTGGCCTGACTTTGGGGTGAACATGGGGTGGGGACTGGACATTGTGCCTTCCCCCACAGTGCTATCCACTGTGGGGGGATGATTTTTTTGTCTAATTGTAATCCTGTAAGTCTGTGTACAAGATGGCTGCCGTGAAGAGAGAGTGGACGCTGGCGCGCTTTGGCTGCCGCTGCTCTCTCTTCACACTGTGTTTTTGATTTTCTGTTTTTGGATTGAATTCTGTTTTTAATTTGTGTCTCTGATGTCTTTATTACTTATTTTATTCCGATTATATGTTTTTTTTCCGATTACTATGTAAGGTGTCCTCGAGATGTCTGAAAGGCGCCCATTAAATAAAATTTATTATTATTATTATTATTATTATTATTATGGGTTGCACAAAAGAGTTTCATAGTGTTGTGCATATGTGGCATCATGTTGTTTATATTGTTTCCATACTGTATAATTGTAACAAATAGGCTGCATGGCTGTTGATACATTAATGAGTGCTACCACAGGCTACAGAAATAAAGATGTAGAAAATGCTGGGCGGCACAGTGGCGCAGAGCTAGAGTTAATGTGCCAGAGACCCGGGTTCGTTCCTGACTACAGGTGCTGTCAGTACGGATTTATTACATTCTCCCTGTGACTGCGTGGGTTTTCTCCGGGTGCGCCGGTTTCCACCCGCACACCAATGACATACAGGTTTATGGGTTAATTGGCTTTGGTAAAAATTGTGAGATAGTATTAGTATGTAGGATAGTATTAGTGTACGGGGTGATCGCTGGTTGGTGCGGACTCGGTGGACCAAAGGGTCGGGTTCCGTGCTGTATTTCGGATTTACAAATAAAATAAATGCCGGTTTATAGTCTGACCTGCAAATGCTTTTCATGATGACATTTATATAATGACAGCCCAAGGTTCAGAGCTCCATCCCAATGCATCAGAGCAGAGCACATCTGCTTGCAAGCACATGAAGAGTTGCTATGATACAGGGTCACATATATTAACAGACAAACTCCAGTCCAAAGAAATGTAACCCTTTAAAAATGCAGGGAAATAAATATTTTTTTTGTTGTGCACACAATACTAGAACCAAGTATTCCCCACAAAGAGCCAGCACAATTTGGTCCAAGATAAACACTTGACTCTGATCACGCAATGTGTATAAGAACTGGTCTCCCCGTCATTTTCTGCATTTCCGCTCCCTGGTGAGGCCAGACTTGGGAGTACAATGTTCACTTTTATGTCACTTGCCACAGCAGGAGGCACAGTGGCGCAGCGGTAGAGTTACTGCCTTACAGCGCTAGAGACACGGATTCGATCCCGACTACAGGTGCTGTCTAAACGGAGTTTGCACGTTCTCGCTGTGACCGCTTCGGTTTCCTCAGGTGCTCTGGTTTTCTCCCACACTTCAAAGACTCCAGGGGTTGTAGGTTAATTAGCCTCTGTAAATTGTAAAATTTTCCCTAGTGTATAGAATAATGCTAGTGTACGGGGTAATCACTGGTCGGCGTGGACTCGGTGGGCCAAAGTGCCTGTTTCGGTGCTGTATCTCGAAACTAAACTAAATGAAACTAAAATGATTTTCTGTGGCTGTTTCTTGGTTTTTCCCTGACAAATGTGGTGCTGAAATTCCTGGGGGTGGGGGGGGCATTCCGTGCCAAATCTCGGTGTGCGGCTCCTTCCACCGAGACTGTGAAGAGGCACGGAGCAAGCTTGTCCACGGCGGCCAGCTTGCAATTGGTGACGTTTCCCATGCCACTACTTAATGCCCATTCCCGCCTGCATTATCTACATGCACGTCTGCACTTCGAAGCTTACATCTGCAGCCGAACAATGCATTCAGGAGTGAGAAACATCAGCAATGGTGCCAGGGAGGTGAAACGTGAAAGGGAAACACAAAGCAGCAAGTCTTTGAAGAAGTCTTAATCGATATTTGGCTGAGGCATCCAATTAACCACGCTCCCTTGTTCTTATACCACAGCCCTGTAATTACAATAATTTTATAGCAACATCTTAACACAATAATTATAAACGATGTAATCAAGAAAGATACGCTGAGATTCACATTGATTCAGCACTGATGTTGCAACTGAATATTACCCCAGTTTCTTCCCAGCTGTTATCAGGCAACTGAACCATCCTAACACCAACTAGAGAGCGGTCCTGACCTCCCATCAACCGCATTGGAGACCTTCGAACTATATTCACTCAGACTTTATCTTGCACTAATCGTTATCCCCTTCATTCTGTATCTGTACCCGATGGACGACTTGATTGTAATCAAGTACAGTCTTTCTGGTGACTGAACAGCATGCAACAAAAAGCTTTTCACTGTACCTCGGTACACGTGACAATAATGAACTAAACCAAACTAAATTAAACTAAACTAAACCCATGCACAGCAGTAGTTGCAGAACATAGCAAGACTACAACTGACCATGAATGTCTGCCATGAGAAGGTATCACCAAGGAATGGCCAAGTAAACATTGACCTCACCTGCTCCAATACACATGGATGTTGAGAGTCCTCGACTTACATCTGTTCCACAAAACAACAGGGGTGGGAGATTGCAACCTTCACTTGGTCCACCCTGTTTCGACTAATGCAATCAATGTGAACCAACGTGCACAAACAAATAGATCAAATAGAACAAGTTGACCTACAACTTTAGGCTGTGCATGCCATACACAAGTAGTGCTCAACAGACAGGTAGGGTAACTCAATGCGTCAGGCAGCATCCCCAGAGAACATGGATGAGTGATGTTTTGGGACAGGATCCTTCTTCAGACTAATTGTAGGGGTTGGGAGAGAGCTGGAAGAGAGGAGATGCAGCACAAAGCGAGGCAGATAAGAAGTTAATACGGGTGAGGGGGGGGTTTTGATAGGCAGATGGAGGACAAAGGCCAGAGATGAAAAGACAGAAGGCATGAGGCAAAAGAACTGAAGACGTGCAAATTGTGAAGTTAGTGGAAGGAATATAGGTGGAGAGGGTCTAGCCAGTAACTAGCCCTGCACTTGAATAGCCAGAGGGGGAGGGAATGGGAGAGGAAGGCGGGAGCATATTTTATTCTCCCTTATGTGAACATCTAACTTTTTATTATCTATTGGGCAACACAGTGGCACAACTGGTAGAGCTGACCCAAGTTTGATTCTGTGTGCAGTCTGCACATTCTCCCTGTGACCGTGGGTTTCCTCTGGGTGCTACGGTTTCCTCCCACATCTCAAAGACGTGCAGGTTTGTAGGTTAATTGGCTTCAATAATTTGCCCTTAGTGCATAATGAGTGGATGAGAAAGTGGGATGACATGGAAATATTCTGAACGGGTGACCGATGATTGGCTTGAACTCAGAGGGCCCGTTTTCATGCTGTATCTCTAAGCTAAACTGAACTGAACTAAACAATGAGTCTGAAGAAGTGTCTCGACCCGAAACATCACCCATTCCTTCTCTCCAAAGATGCTGTCTGTCCCGCTGAGTTACTCCAGCATTTTGAGTCTATCTTCGGTTTAAACCAGCATCTGCAGTTCCTTCCTCAACAATGGGAGTACCTCTACTGGAAGACTTCAATAGGTCAAGGAGGTAGCTCACAATCTTGTTTGCGGGCTAGCAATAGCCCTACAAGCCCTCTCACCCTCCGTATCCCTCTCCAACTGCCTCTCCTCCTCCCTCTCCCCTTCCCACCTTAAATCAATGTCCTCTAGTATTTGAAGCAGGTACTATCGCAAACTTTTATAAGCACTCAGACAGGTACATGGACAGTAGACACAAAATGCTGGAGGAACTCAGCGGGTGAGGCAGCATCTCTGGAGGGGGATGGGTGACGTTTCTGGTTGTGACCATTCTTCAGACTGATGTCAGGGGAGTGGGTGGGACAAAGATAGAATGTAGACAGAGACAGTAAGACTAGTGGGAGAACTAGGAAGGGGAAGGTGATGGAGAGAGAAAGCAAGGGGTATCTGAGTTAAAGAAGTCAATGTTTATACCGCTGGGGTGTAAACTACCCAAGCGAAATATGAGGTGCTGTTCCTCCAATTTGCGCTGGGCCTCACTCTGACAATGGAGGAGGCTCAGGACAGAACGGTCAGATTGGGAATGGGAGGGGGAGTTGAAGTACTGAGCCAGCAGACAGACTGAGCGGAGGTGTTCAGTGAAACGATCGCCGAGGACATGGACAGGACAGGTTTAGAGGGATATGTGCCACAGCAGGCAGGTGGGACAGTGTAGATGGGACATGTTGGCAAGTTAGGCCAAAGGGTCTGCTTCCACACTGTATGACTCTGTGACTCAATAGGCCTTAGCTGAGACACACTTATTCTGTACGCAAGTGACAAGAAAAATCCTAGCCTTTCTCCATTGGCCTGTGGTTTTCCTTTTAGTTATTTATTGGTAATAAGAGAGCTCTGAGGTTCTGGGCTCCAAACCCAACAACTACCCAATAAGAGTAACCAGATGTGGTCCTTCTGGTCATAAGGAATAATTAATAACAAACAAACCTTAATAAAAATTGAAGACAGCATGATAGAATTAATGTGTTGATCATCATTGCCTGCAATTGAAGAATACCAACCCACCACAAGGATTGCTTTCATTGTACATAGATTCCAATTATGTAGATCTCTATCAGATCTCTATGGATGATCAGCCATGATCACATTGAATGGCGCTGCTGGCTCGAAGAGCCGAATAGCCTACTCCTGCACCTATTGTCTATTGTCTATTGAAACCCCTTACTTTCCAATTGCACTAGCTAAAAACCGCAATTTGTTTAGTTTAGAGATACAGCACAGGAATAGTCCCTTCGGCCAACCGAGTCCATGCCGACCAGTGATCCCTGTAAACTGACACTATCCTACACACACTAGGGACCATTTACAATTTTTACCAAGTGAATTAACCTACAAACGTGTACATCTTTGGAGTGTGGGAGGAAACTGGATCGGCTGGAGAAAATCTGCACAGTCACGGGAAGAACGTACAAACTCCGTACAGTCAACACTCGTAGTCAGGATCTAACCAGGGTCTCTGGCCGTGTTGAAACTTCCTTGTTAACAATGCATGTTTAGAATAGTCAGAGTCCTTCCTCATTCACTCACTCTACACAGTATTCAAATGGATTGATTTAATTCCTGTTTCAAGAAAACTTGCACTAGGTAACCGCTTGAAGATAGTAAGGCACACCAACTTTATCTACTACATCTGGTGTTCCCAATGTTGCCTTCTTTACATCGGCCAGTTTAAGCGTAGACTCAGCGACCGTTCCGCTGAACATCTTTCCTCGGTCCGTCATGACCTCCCATTCCCAGACTGACCTTTCTGGCCTGGGCTTCCCCCATTGCTAGAATGAGGCCACATGCAATTGGAGGAACAGCACCTAATACTCTGCTTGGGAAGTTTACAACCTAACAGTATGAACATTTAATTCTTCGATTTAGTGTTACTAACCTACGTACGTCCTTCCTTCCTTCCCCCTTGGCCTGTGCCTCACCTAGACTTGTCCCATTCCTCCCCTTTACGCTCCCCTTCCAGCGATGTTCCTTCCTCTGACTTAACTATTTGCATTTCTTCTATCCTTATCTCACACCTTTAGTCTTTGCATCTCTGACCTTTGTCCAACCTTCTGCCTATCACAAAATACCTGCATCCACCTATCACTCGCCAGGCTTTGTCTTGCACCTCCTCGCTTCCAGTTCTCTCCCCCCCCCCTATATCACCACAATCAGTCTGCTGGAGGGACTCTCTAGACGTGACCTACAGCTTCAAATCTTCCAGCAAACTCAAGCTCAGTCTGAAGAAGGGTCCTAAGTCAAAACGTCACCTGTCCATGTTCTCTGGAGATGCAGCCTGACCCACTGAATTACTCCAGCACTTTGTGTCTTTTATCGATAAACAGGAGAGGTGACATGAGCCTCCGTGACAGCAGGAGGTTTTAAGCAGTGACAAGATGGAAACAGAGATGGGCAGAATGCTTTAGGACGGCAATTCCGGGATCCGCAGCAGCTGAACAGCAGCGAAAGATTAAAATGAGGATAATCGGGAAATTAAAATCCACAACAAATTGCTCTTTTACAGAATTCCGTTGCTTTTAAATACAAAGCTCTTGCCTTCGATTTACAAAATCAACACATTTATTCCCCAGAACTGCTGAGGCAGCATTAACTCTTAGAAACAAAATCCTTTCTGCTTGGATTGTTCATTGCGTTGAAAGCAGCCTGAAAGGTCTTCACCAACAGCAGAGGAAACAATATCAAATATTTTTTTTGAGACTTGATGAATCTTCTGATCCCAGCATAATCCTGATCTAAGCATAACATTTCTTGGCAAGCTGTTTCAGTGATTTTTTTTTTGTATTCGGCTTTCAACTGTACTTATAATAAAGCAAGACAAAAGGAACTTTGTGTTCTCAGCATCTGTTTCAAACCAGTAATCATGGCTTAAAGCTGGACTCAATAGAGCTAAATCAGCCCCACAGCAAAGACTTCAACTGGTACCGGGGAACAAAGTTACTGGGAACAAATTAGTTTGAAGAGCAGAGGCCTGACACTAAGATATAAATAATGAGGGATGTCAGATTGGATTCATTAAAAGGATGGCACAATTGGATTGGGCAGCCTCCAAACTGTTCTCAGATACTGCAATCTGCACGGATGCAAGATACCATAGTAAGTATGGTTTATATTACGTTAATTCAAATCAGCAATGACTTGAGCCCAAGGGACTGAAGTCTTGCAGCTTTAGCCGGGACACAGTCCTCTGGGACTACATTAAAATAAAGACACATCAGGGCTCTTTTGTCCCTCCACGAAATTGCAAAGTCTGAAAGTCCGTTTGTTCCATTGCAGAGAAAGGATAGTCTTAAAACTAAGTTGTGATGTGCTACGCTGTTCCGTTGAAGATTATTCCCAGCTGTTATCAGGCAACTGAACCATCCTCTCACCAACTACAGAGTGGTCCTGTCCGCCCATCTACCTCATTGGAGACCCTCAGGCTATCTTTAATCAGCCTTTGCTGGACTTTATCTTGCACTAAACCTTGTACCCTTTATCCGATATCTGTACATTGTGGACGGCTTGATTGTAATCATGTATAGTCTTTTCGCTGACTGGATAGCACGCAAGGAAAAGCTTTTCACTACTTCAGTGCATGTGACCATAATAATAAACTAAACTAAACTATTCTGCAGGCAAGATTCTGCTTGCACAACTAGTCACACAGCATGGAAACAGGCCCGTCAGCCCAACTTGCCATCATCACCCAAACTGTTCCATCCACACTAGTCTTGTTAATATTGGCCAAATTAAAGACACCATAAAATGGAGGATCCCTGCACTTGTCAAAATTGCTTAACCCTTGTCAGCTGAACTTTACAGGCTTTGATTGGCGCCAGCCAGTCTAGGCTCAGACTGGTATGCAGGATGGTGAGGGGTCCAGGTGTTCTCCCTGTTTCTCTTAAATTGATAACATGTATAGCAGTTTTGCAAACTTACCTTAAATGCACCATTTCGATTGGATCGCTGCAACAGCATTGTAAATAGTATTAATAATGTTCCGAGACGGTCATCCTGTTAATCGATGATTGGTCGAACTGTTGAGTCTTGGAGAAACTGTTTGAATCTCAGGGCACATGTTTCAATATTTGTTCTTGTTTGCTTCCTTCTGGAGCATTCTTTCTGATACAATGTATTAGCCACTGTATTATTGGGTTAGGAAAATGTCTGTTATGTATCGGGTTAATCGATATCTGTAATTGGATTATAAAGAGACCACCCCTATGTGGTTCGGCCCCTCAAGGTCCGGGGACATATAAAAGTCCGCTGCCACGAGGTCCTGCGTCGATCTTCTGGGAGAGCGCTTCGGATTGCGTGACCTTCTGGAATGTCTCTGTTTGAGCGAGGCCTAGACGGCTTGATCAGACAGATACGAGGATTGAACCCGCGGTGGTTAGGTACAGTAGTTGGAACTGTAATTGTGTTTTGTCAAAATAAAGATTAGTTGCGCAAGTGCTTGATTCAGTGGTTTTTCAATTAAACTAGACGGGGGGAAGCTTCGAACAAACAATTTACAGTCTCACCATCCTACATTTGGCCCATATCCCTCTAAACTTGTCCTATCCATGTACTTGTCTAAATGTTTCTTAAACGTCGCGATAGTACACTATCCTAGATAGATAGTTTGCACCATCGAGTTGACGGCCACTTAATCAGGTGGTGAACATTGCAGGTATGATCTCAGTCACCAATTCCAATGAAGACTCCAAACGGATTTATAATTGCACTCTGAAAATCGGAATTGACAACTGCCAGCACAAACAGACTAGGCACTGAACCCTCAGTGCCCAGCAGAGAAGATATCTGAGCCTCCCTAGAGTGACGGACGAGGAATCTCGTGAAGGTACTGGGCTCGGTGGTCAGAGTATAGATTGGCTGGGAATACTCTAGTCCATTCGAGAATTTAATTTGGCAATTTTAGTTTGATTCGAGAGCCCGCGTATGTGGAGGGATACACACTAAAACTAGGAGTTCAAGAACGATTCTAAATTTGCAGAATCAAATTTCCAAATACAGAATTTCATGTTGAAGTTCTGCCTGTAAGGTAGAATTCGAATTCTTGTCGATAGAACTTCGGAGTTGGTGCATGTCCGTGGTCAATTCCGAATAGCGGTTGATCAACAGTGAATAATAACCCTCTGATCGATTGTTAATTAGTACCTGATAGCGAAGAGCACCTGAGAGACGGGAACCTGTTTACTTGGTAGAAAGTAATCCAAATGCAAAGGGTACCCCTAATTCTGTAGAATATAGAGAGGAGGGATAGAGGTCCCCCTATAGAAGTCCAGTCTTAGCAGAGGGATAGTAACGTTCGGGAGGAAAAGTAGTCATTTAAGGGGTAGTACCCCTCAGTAAAGTGTAAACTAGGAAGGTGAAAATCTTCAGTATCAGAGGGAGAGGTTCACTGATTGATAACTCAGCGTTGAGATCGAGTGTTTGTAAGCTGTGCACTAGTGCTTTAAATCATTTTTGTAAATTGTAAAAATCTAGCTTTTTGTATTGTTATCGGATCCGAATTGTGTAAATATTTTGTGTATGTGTATAAATTTAGAGTGTATTAAGTTTTAGAAAGTTAAGATTTAGTGTGCTAAGTTTGCAGACCTCCATTTTTATTGCTGGGTGTGTGAGTGTTTAAGGATTTAGATAATTGAAGTAAAAGTGTGTTTGAGTTAAATATTTGTAATTGTTTAGATGGTAGTAATTTTAGAATCTGAGTCGTGATTCGATCAGGGATTGTACTCCTTCGGTTGCCGTGTCGGGGGAGGAGTCGTTCCGCTGACCAATTGTGTCAGGAGGAGGATTTATTAGAGTGAGTGATTTATAATAAATGATTGTTTGTGATTTATGCGGGAGCGTGGTTAGGTATACTTCTAATAAGTGGAATAATTTATTTTCTGTGCTCAATTTTGCTCACGTGTTTGGAGTTCATTTGCATGTGTTATATTAAGGTCAGGGATAGGAAATGGGCTGCAATAGCGTGTGTGGTTGTGATTGGTTGTTTCCTGTAGTATTTTGATTTGAATATTGTTTAAAACGACTTTGGTAATTTTGGAATTAGAAAGAGAAATTGTTAAGAGTTGCGAGTAGTTTTAGAATTGCTTCCATATCTAACAGAATGGGGAACCACGCAAGTAACGATATGACCGCTGACTCGTAAAGTCCTTTACAAGAAATATGCAGTGAATTTCCACACAAAGCTGATCGATTGAGAATTCTTTCCGGATCATTAAATAGAGAATTAGGGAGCGAATTATGGCCCCAAGGGGGAATAGGTACAGTAAAGGGATTGAAATACATTGAGCAGATTATATGGCAATGCAGCGATAATACAGAGGCAAAGGAACTAATTGAATTGTGGAGAAATTACCGTGAGGAACAGAAAGCGAGTAGAAAGGAGGAAAGAATGGCAAGTGGAAGGAAGCAACTCTAAAGCGGGGGATGAAATAAGAAGATACTGAAGCATTTGAACCTCCAGGTTGCCTAAGGGAAGAGCATGAGAGTATTAAAGATAAAGGTAGAAGGAAATCTTTCACAGAAAGACTGTCAGCCATAAGTTTTAAGCATGAGGATCCGATGGTTGGCACTGGTTACGAGGGGGATGACGATGATTATTTAGAAGACTGAGAGAGTGTTAGAACTAGAAATTCACATTCACCACCTTATTCATCTTACGATCCCAATACCTTAAATGTACATCGCGGAGTTTGTAATGGGAATAGACAATCAAATCCTAGGGCACAATCTTCCTCGAACCCGACCGCTCTGCCCATTACAGACAGTCCTAGAGTTCACGGTACCAGAAGCCAGACTAGAAAAAAGATGAATCAGTTAAGGAGAAAGAAGAGCATACCCCTAGACAAATTGAACGAGCAGTTAAGGAAGGAAATAAATAATTTAGAAAGTACCTTGAAGGGAAAGATACATCTGGGTGTGAGACAATAATTGAAGAGGCTGAGGTAGATCCTGAAGCCAAACAAACAACCCTTAAACAGTTCCCTGTAAGGGAAATGCCTAATCCTTTTGATCCAGCCAATGCAGTGAGTGAAAATAATCCCCATACAATTAGAGTCTGTTTCCCATGGAAGCCTAATGAGATGATGGCTATTTTAAGTCAGATACCCGATCATAGAAAATCACCCACTTCTTTTGTGGATCACTTAAGAACTACAATGCGCGTTTATCACGCTGATTCCCGGGATTTATGGGCGGTGATCCAGCAAATAATTACCCCGTGAGCGTGCCAGATTCCTAACGAATTTTGGACATCCGTCGCATGAAGCTCTTGCAAATATAATAGCGGACAATGGTGCAAGGGAGGAAGCTGTTTTAACAACCCTTGCCAACACCCTTCAAAAACCAATCGATTTGGCCAGAATATTAGATGTAAGACCAAAAAGTGGAGACGTTTTTAGAGCGATTCTCTGAATTATATGTGGACCAATATGGTGATTTAATTAAAGGAATGGAGTAAATTCCCCTCAATAGTGTGCCATCTCACTGAATTGCCTCCCCACCAACGTAGCAGAAGCCATTAAAACTAATAACAAGGATTGGACAGAAAATAGTGCCAGTCAAATGGCAAGGGCTGTAAGATATCATTGGAAGGACATAAAGAAGCAGGATAGCCCGCCTGCAGTGAAACCATAAACTGAATATGTGGTCAGAAAAGAAGTACCAAAATTCGACTCTGAATCAGGATCCGTAGAGTACCAGCAAACTATGGACTGGGAGAAGTTAAAGTCGCGGAATATCCAGACCGACATTATAGAGAAGCATCTGCCCTATTGCCGGTCCTCTAAAGACCAGAGTTGAGAACAGGTCGGCCATCAGGAATGAGCCAATGTTATAGTTGCAGAGGGGTAGGTCACTGGAGTAGGTGGTGCCCAAATAAAGAAAGGAATGACAGAGGGGGTCACAGAAAAAATCTCCAAGATCAAAGAGAAGGGAGGGATCAACGGGATCCTAGGGAACTGGCAGGAAAACCACGAGCCAAGGGGACAAATCTCCTTTTCTCAGAGTAACCCATTCACACACCTATGATTAGCGAACCTGGTAGTGACTGGATGCAAGTCTGATGAGAAACCTAAGTTGTCTCTTCAGGTTGAAGACCTTCCTACTGGACACAGGCGCATCCATGTCATCTCTTCGATCAATTTATAATTTACCAGAATCAAAAGAAGTTCAGTACCTGTCCGGGTATCTAGGACAAGTTTGCCAGTTTCCAATCTCTGAGCCAGTCGAAGTAGTATATGGAGAAAAGGCAATCAAACATAGATTTGAGATAACCACCGGATTAGATTGCAACCTGATGGCGAGAGATCTACTCTGTACTTTCCAGCTAAAAATAGAATGTGGTGATAGAGATTCCCTGGGCCCCTGTATGACAATGTTACTCCATAGTGACCACTCAATGGTGGTCCTTAGATCTGGACGAAGAACCCCCACTTCACATTACACTGGCTTACGATAGGAGAGGAAAGGACAGTGAGCTGGAAATCTTCTTTAAATCATACGAAGGACAGGAATGGGAAATAGAAGTATTGGCACTTGTGGAAGGAAATGAGGGAGCTGCCGAGTGAACAGTTATGGAAAAGAACTGACGAGGTTGCTCATCACATCACTCGAAAGGTGAATTTCCTGTCTAGAGCTAAAGACCTAGGAACAATGATAAGAAAGACAATTACCTTGGCAGATCAGAATAATTATCAAAAGCAAAGTTTGTCTAATCAATATGTTGTTGAATTTTACCAGGCCCCAAGGAGGGTTGTTACCCACTTACATCATCATCATTTGGGGAGTGAGGTATACGAGTATGTGAACTCTCAAGTATGGGCGGAGAACACTGCTCAGGTAGGATGCGTGAACATCAATCCCATTCGTTTGGCTCTCCAGAAAGGGGTAATACTTCCTTCAATCCGAAAATATCCATTGATGCAGGCCATCAGCAGCATTGACAAATTAATTCAGGGTTTGCTAGAACAAGGAATATTGGTGGTCCCAATCCATCTGTAACACCCCTATTCTTGCTGTTCCAAAACCGGGAAACTTTGGAGGGCCAATATAGACTCGTACAAAACTTAAGGGAAATCAATTCTGTTGTAGAAATACTTCATGCCCTAGTACCAAACCTTGCCTATATCCTACCCCAAATACGGGCTGAAGCAAAAGTCTTTTCGATAGTCGACTTGCAACATGCATTCTTTTCTCTTCCTCTTCATGAAGATGGCCAATATTTGTTTGCCTTCACCTATAAGGGCCAACAATATACATGGACGAGGTTGCCTCAAGGATTTGTCAATTCACGTACCTTACTTTCCAGGTTTCTACAGGATTAGCTAAGTACTTTGAAGTTCAAAATGAATTCAACATTAATGCAGTATGTTGATGACCTATTAGTGGACAACAAAGATGAATCCAGTAATCGGAAAGACACTGCACAACTACTAAATCATCTAGCTGATCTGGGATGTGTAGACTCACCATCAAAAGTACTGGTAGCTCATGAGAAAGTAAAATTTCTAGGGATTATAATTTCAGACACCGAAAGAAGTCTTGAGAAGAGCAGCCTCGAACCTATCTGCGAATTTCCAATCCCAAGAGAAGCCAAACAAATGAGGCAATGGTTGGGCAAAGTTAATTATTGCAGGACCTGGATTTCAAATATAACTTTAGAAACTAAGGAGCTAACACCTTACACCAGCAAGGAGGGCAAATTTAAATTAACAAAGGAGGCACAGGAAGCATTTTAGAACCTAAAGAGATCATTGATGCAAGCTCCGGCATTAGGAAGGCCATTATACGATCGTCCTTTCCAGCTGTATTGTACAATTTTATTTGATTGTGCCACTTCGGTACTAACGCAAAAGCATGGGGATAGACATATATCAGTTGCATATTACTCCTCCAAATTAGATCCAGTAGCTAGGGGACATCCTCTTTGCACTCAAATCTTAACTGCAATTTACAATAGTTTACAATCAGCTGCTAATTTGACACTACAGCAGGAAATTGTAGTGTACAGTTCACATTCTGTATCAGCATTGTTGGGGCAGCTTCAAACCCAGCACTTGAAAATGGCCCGCCAAAATAAGTATGAGATCTACCCGCTAAACAATCCGAAATTGCAGTTCAAACACTGTACATTAATTAACCCAGCCTCTTTTCTTATTTCAGCCCCAGAAGAGCGAGCAGAAGCAGGATACGACTGTCTCTTTGTTATAGAGGAGGAAACATCAGTGAGAGAGGACTTGAGGGATGTACCCATGGAAGACCCTGACATCACATTATATGTGGACGGTAGTGCATCCATTGGACCGCGGGGTGAGAGGTTGTCTGGGTGTCCAATTATGAATCAAAAGACAGAGATTGTAGAAGCAGCTGCCTTTGAATCACCCTATTCAGCACAACAAGCTGAATTATTCGTTTAAATTCAGGTATGTATTATTGGGGAAGATCTAAAAGTAAATATATTCACACTGATTCTCGATATGCATTTGGGGTGGTGCATGATTCTGGACAATTGTGGAAAAATAAGGGATTCCTAACTTCTGCAGGAACCCAAATATGACACAAACAATTGGTGACTAATTTATTGAAGGCTGTAATGTTACCCAGACAAATATCTGTAATAAAATGTAGCGCCCATACTAAAGGGCAGACCTCAGTAGACATTGGAAATCGCAATGCCGATTTAGTAGCTAAAAAAGTATCATGGGAACGTAAGGTACCTAGAATGATGAGGCAAACTAAAAGTGTAACTAACAAGTCCCGCTTGGAGAAACTGATGCCAACCATCCAATAAATTGTTTGATTACAAGAAGAGGCTACTGAAGAAGATAAGGAGAGATGGAGCCAACTGGGATGTGTAGTGGTTTGTATGACTGGGCTGTGGACCACTACAGCAGGGCAAACTTGCATGACTGATTATTATCAGAATGGGTTATCGAGTGTAGCACTATGCAACCCATAGTGCTGCAAGACCAGTAAAGGGCACTCTATTAGCTACTTGGTGGCATCCAAAATTACAACCTTTTGCTCAAACGGTAAGCAGTAATTGTCTGGTCTGCCAGTAATACAATCCAGGGAAAGGAATATGATGTGAAGGAGGGAAAACACCATTGCGTATGGGTCCTTTTGAAACATTGGAAATGGACTATATTGAATTAGAAAGATGCCAAGGATATAAATACGTTCTTGTCATAGTCAATGTATTCAATCGGTGGATTGAAGCATACCCAACCCTTGACATTAAAGCCAAGGTGTCAAGGTGCTAATGAGAGAAATTGTCCCTAGATTCGGCATTCCCATCCGACTTAGCTCAGATAACGGTCCACACATTATTGGAAAACTCAATAAAGAATTTTGTGAAAAGCTGGGGATTCAGCAGCAATTACACTGTGCTTATCGACCACATGCTGCTGGACTTGTAGAAAGGGCAAACCAGACCCTTACAACTAAATTAGCCAAATTAAAGGCAGAGGCTGGACGTGGATGGATTAAATTACTCCAAATAGCCCTATTTCAGATAAGAGTCATGCCTGAAGGGAAATCTAGAGTAAGCCCAGCTGAAATTATTTACGGTAGACCCTTAAAAACCCATTGGAACCAGAATGCGATGAAAATAGTTAATTTCCACAATATGACTGCAGAGATGACCGACTACATCTTAGCCTTGACAAGAGCCTTAAGGGATTTACATTGTAGAGCGAGAGCAGCCTATGAGGATATGCCTTCATTAGTGACTCCCATTAAAGTAAGACTTGGAGCCTATGTCTTCGTGAAGAATTGGGTAAGGAAAGGATCAGGAATTTGTTGGGAAGGACCGTACCAAGTTCTTCTAATGACTCCGACAGCATTAAAGTAGAGGGAAGAAATGCATGGGTACATCTCCATCATTGTAAAAGCATTAGTGAAGATATCAGTAGTTAACTTGTTTTCTTCCAGGTTTTCTTAGGAATTCTCCACTCTATTACGAATCAAGGACCAATGAACCATCAAGATTGATGGATGGGAACTCGCTTCCAGGAAAACTCGGGAGGTGGAGACTCATCAGACAGAAATCATGGAGTTGCGCCCATGAAAACTCGGGAAGCTCGATGAAATTCTGAGAAGCTACATCAACATCTTCTTGTTAGAACATTTGTTAAAGTATAGCAGTCATCATTATATTCTGGAGTTATCATTTATGATGAGGGTTATCATGAATGATAAAACAGGGGAATGTTTTAATTAGCCAAATTAAAGATACCTTAAAATGGAGGATCCCTGAACTTGTCAAAATTGCTTATCCATTGTCAGCTGAACTTTACAGGCTTTGATTGGCGCCAAAGCTAGGCTCAGACTGGTATGCAGGATGGTGAGGGGTCCAGGTGTTCTCCCTGTTTTTCATAAATTGATAACATGTATAGCAGTTTTGCAAGCTAACCGTAAATGCATCATTTCGATTGGATCGCTGCAAAAGCATTGTAAATAGTATAAATAATATTCCAAGACGGTCATCCTGTTAATCGATGATTGGTCGAACTGTCCAGCCTTGGAGAAACTGTTTGAATCTCAGGGCACATGTTTCAATGTTTGTTCTTGTTTGCATCCTTCTAGAGCTTTCTTTCTTATACAATGTATTAGCCACTGTATTATTGGGTTAGGGACATGTCTGTAATTGGATTGTAAAGAGACCACCCCCATGTGGTTCGGCCCCTCAAGGTCTGGGGACCTATAAAAGTCAGCTGCCACGAGCTCCTGCATCGATCTTCTGGGAGAGCGCTTGAGACTGCGTGACCTTCTGGAGTGTCTCTGTTTGAGCGAGGCCTAGACGGCTTGATCAGGCAGATACGAGGATCGAACCTGCGGTGGTTTGGTACAGTAGTTGGAACTGTAATTGTGTTTTGTCAAAATAAAGATTAGTTGTGCAAGTGCTTGATTCAGTGGTTTTTGACTGAAACTAGACAGGGGGAAGCTTAGAATGAGCAGTTTACAGTCTCACCTTCCTGCATTTGGCCCTTATCCCTCTAAACTTGTCCTATCCATGTACTTGTCCAAATGTTTCTTAAACGTTGCGATAGTACACTATCCTAGATAGATAGTGAGCACCAACGAGTTGACGGCCACTTAATCGGGTGGTGAACATTGCAGGTATGATCTCAGTCACCAATTCCAATGAAGACTCCAAACAAAATAACTTTGCTTCTGTTTTCTTTCAAGCCATATCTGGAGTAAATGTTTAGTTTGGGTCACCCAGCTGCAGGAAAGATGCCAGTGAGCTGGAAAAAGTGCACAGATTTATGAGGATGTTGACAGGGCGGCACGGTGGCACAGCGGTAGAGTTGCTGCCTCACAGCGCCAGAGACCCAAATTCGATGCTGACTACAGGTGCTGTCTGTATGGAGTTTGTCCGTTCTCCCCGTGCCCGCGTGGGTTATCTCCGTGTGCTCCGTTTTCCTCCCACACTCCAAAGACGTACAGGTTTGTAGGTTAGTTTACATGTGGTTACAGGAAGAACGTACAAACTCCGTACAGACTACACCCATAGTCACTATTGAACACGGGTCTCTGGTGCTGGAAGGCAGCAAATCTATCACTGCGCAACTGTGCCGACCAGCAGGAAAGGCCATTCAGCCCACGATGGCCTTACTTGCAGCTTTCTTTACCTTTCTATCAGAACTTGAGTTTAACAGCATGTGCCTTCATTATTTATTTTACTAAAATTGACCAGTGGCCCATAAACAAAGCTGAGCATGTTTAGACTGAAAGCATCCAATCTAATATTAGCCTCATGAATAAACAATTACCCAAGTCTATCAGACCCAACCACAACTTTTGCTGTTAATATGTTTGATTTGGCATCAAAATATTGAATTGAATTGAATTCCTTTATTGTCATTCAGACCTTACGGTCTGAACGAAATTTCGTGCCTGCAGTCATACATACAATATACCAGTGGTTTAATGCAAATTTCTTGGCAACTTGAGTGAATTTTGTAGACCAGAGCTTTATTATTCCTGACCGTTCTCACTAATCCTGTATCTTCTTAACTTCTCTTCAGAATCTGGAGAAAAGCTAAAATGTTGATGATAACAACTAACAACAAGATCCTGTCTGTCAAAAGACACAAAATGCTGAAGTAACTTAGCGGGACAGACAGCATCTCTAGAGAGAAGGAATGGATGATGTTTTGGGTCGAGACCCTTCTTCAAACTGATGTCAGGGAGATACATAGATAAGGAAGTGTAAGGTGTGAAAATAGGATATAGTGAATAGAGATCGAGTATCCCTCCACTCCCTGCATATCCATATGCTTATCCAAAAGTCTCTGAAATACCATTTGCCTTCACCACCACACCTGGAAGCACATTCCAGGCACTACCACCCTCTGTGTAATAAAATTGTCCGCTCATCTCCTATAAACTTTGTCCCTCTCACCTTAAATCAATGCCCTCCCATATTTAATTTATCCATCTGGGGGAAAAGGTTATGGCTGTCTATCCTATCGATGCCTTTCATAAATGTATATACTTCTATGAGGTCTCCCCGCAACATCCGGTGTTCTCCCTGTGACCACGTGGGTTTTCTCCAGGTGCTCCGGTTTCCTCCCACTCCAAAGACGTACAGGTTTGTAGGTTAATTGGCTTCTGTAAATTGTAAATTGTTCCTAGTGTGCAGGTTAGTGTTAGTGTACGGGATGATCGCTGGTCTGTGCGGACTCGGTGGGCTAAAGGGTCTGTTTCCGCGCTGGATCTCTGAAGTCTAAAGTACAGGCACCTCACATTTTATGCGGGAATAACACACTTGAAAAGCAGTGCATCATTCAAAAAAGCGTAAATTAAAGATATTAGACGCCACTACGCTGCCAGGTGTAAATTTGATGCATGTTTTTTTTTAAATATGAGCGCACTAATCAGGCTCTTGTATTAAATGAACAAGCTCGTTATTCCAAACACGTGTAAAATGCAATGTGTCTTTATTCTATTCTGTGATTGCTCAGTCACATCTGTAGCTCCAACTTGCTACCAGAAGATGGAGTTTTACAAGCTGTAGAATCCCGTGCCAAAAGAAAGAGAAGTTGCATTTATGAAGCACCTTTCACTCCATAATGCCTCACGGTGATTTACTGACACTGAAACTCACTTCAAGTCGTCAACTTGAGTTTATTGCCATATTGCTGAGTACAGTGAGGTACAGGTTAAATAAAAATTGATTGAAAGATTGAAAGATACCGTTCAGCCCACCAACTCCATGCTGACCATCGATCACCCTTTCACATTAGTTCTATGTCAACCCACTTTCCCATCCACTCCCTACACACTAATACCAATTCACAGAGGCCAATTAACCTACAAACTCGCACGTCTTTGGGATGTGGGAGGAAACTGGAGCCCCCGGAGGAAACCCATGCGGTCACAGGGAAAACTTACAAACACCGCGCAGTAAGCACCCGTGGTCAGGATCAAGCCCGGGTCTCTGGCGCAGTAAGGCGGCAACTCTACTGCTGTGCCACTGTGCACTGCTCTATCAAGTCAGTCTACAGGCTTCATTGAGTCCTATCTACACACAGTAACATGATTATAATATTTTAACTCCCATTCCCATACTGACTTTCCATCCTGTGTCTCCTCCACCGTCAGAGTGAGGCCACATGCAAATTGGAGGAACAGCACCTCGTATTTTGCTGGGGCAGCTTAGAAACCAGCGGTACGATATTTATTTATCTATATTCAAGTACCTCATGCATTCCTTCTCCTTCAGCCCCTCACCCACCCTCGTCATCATGCCAGTTCCACTGTTCACATCCATATATTCCTTCGTCATCACCTCTTCAACAGCCAACAATGGGCCATCGTTGGCTCCACCTTTCCTTGATCATCAGTTCAGGCTCTGATTTGTTTTGTTCCCTTTTATACCGCCAGTGTCCCCTCTTCCCATGATTCTCAGTCTGAAGAAGGGTCTCGACCCGAAAAGTCGGGTTGAGACCTATTCCTATTCTCCAGAGATGCTGAGTTACTCCAGCATTTTGTGTCTACCTTCGGTATAAACCAGCATCTGCAGTTCCTTCCCACACTATGATTATAACCATATTCCTCCGTTTTTAATGTTTTTTAGTTGACAGATGTTTTCTACGCCGGCCAACCAGATGTCCCTCCAGATGTGTCAATAGTTTGTTCAGCTGAAGGACGTACAAGACCCTGGAATAAAGCTTCCCCCAGGGAGACAGTTCTTCAGAGGATCAACATGAATCCCCAGAGGTCCATACAGCTTTGATTACCAAAGTATAAATTTAATTCAGAGCAACTAGGCAGGCTGCAGAGATTTATATATGTGATACCCAAAAATGTTAGGTTATGTGTACTTGGAAAGGAGAAATGACTGAGGTATTGTTTTAGAGATACGGCATGGAAACTGACTATAGGCACAAAGTGCTGGAGTAACTCAGCGGGTCAGGCAGCAACTCTGGAGAAAAAGCTTGGGTGACGTTTCGGGTCAGAATCGTACTGCAGTCTGAAGAAGGGTTCCGACCTGAAAGGTCACTCATTATGTTTTTCCAAGGAGCAGCCAAAGTGCTGATTACTTCAGCACTTTGTATCGAGCATCAGTTGTGAATATTCAGGTGTGAAGTAGTAACCAAGGAGAGAGATTTGGATCTTCACCATCTCAATGATCTATGGATTGTTAGTCTGGCGTTAGTAGAGGGTTGAATCCCTTCTTCCGACCTGAAACATCACCCATCCTTTTTCTCCAGAGATGCTACTTGAACCGCTGGCTTACTACAGCAGGTGTGCCTATCTTTGGTATAAACCAGCATCTGCAGCTCCTTTCTAGACATGAAATCAGGTTCTTCAGCACACCACACCCACACCAACCATTGGTCACCAATTCTGCAGTTGTACAGGGCCCTAGTACAACCACACCTGGAGTATTGCATGCAGTTTTGGTCCCCTAATTTGAAGAAGGAGATTCATGCTATTGAGGGAGTGCAGCGTAGGTTTACAAGGTTAATTCCCGGGATGGCAGGACTGTCATATGCTGAGAGAATGGAGTGGCTGTGACTTGTATACTCTGGAATTTAGAAAGATGAGAGGGTATCTTATTGAAACATATGATTATTAAGGGTTTGGACACGCTAGAGGCAGGAAACATGTTGGGGGAGTCCAGAACCAGGGGGCACAGTTTAAGAATAAGGTATAAGGCATTTAGAACGGAGATGAGGAAACACTTTTTCACACAGAGAGTTGTGAGTCTGTGGAATTCTCTGCGAACCGGTGGAGGCCGGTAGCCTGGATACTTTAAAGAGAGAGTTAGATAGGGCTCTTTTAAAGATAGTGGAGTCAGGGGATATGGGGAGAAGGCAGGAACGGGGTACTGATTGTGGATGATCAGCCATGATCACATTGAATGGCGGTGTTGGATCGTAGGGCCAGATGTCCTACTACTGCACCTATTGTCTATTGTTTATTCACACTGGTTATATAATAAAAATGAACTGCGGATGCTGGTTTATAAAAAAGATAGACACAAAAACCTGAAATAACTCAGTGGGTCGGGCAGCATCTCTGGTGAAAATAGGTGACGTTTCAAGTCGGGACCCTTCCTCAGACTGATTGTAGGCGGGAGGAACTGAAATCAAGAAAAGACCAAGTCTTCCCGTTCCTCCCCCCTACAATCAGTTTGGGGAAGGCTCCCAACCCGAAATGTCACCTATCCATTTTCTCCCGAGATGCTGCCTGACCTGCTGAGTTACTCCAGCATTTTATCCCTATCACACCAGTTCGTTTGTCCCACTTTCGCATCCATTCCCAACACATGATCATCTCCCCAGTACAGCCACTTTCTTAGAGCAGCACCCTTGATCAAAGTATCTGCAGGTACCTAGTCAAACCACCTCCACCACCCAACCGCACATCTAAAACCTTCTCTTGTTGTCCTCTGACTGTTCAAAACACAAAGTGCTGGAGCAACTCAGCAGGTCTGGCGAAATCTGGGAGGGATCGGACAGACACCATTTTTCATCACAAACCCTTTTTTAGAGTCCGACGAAGGGTCCTGACTTGAAACTTTGCCTGTGCATTCCTTACCAGATGCTGCAAGAACTGCGGAGTTCCTCCAGACCTTTTGTGTTTTCCGAATGGAGATGAGGAGGAATTTCTTTAGCCAGAGGGTGGTGAATCTGTGGGATTCATTGCCACAGACAGCTGTGGAGACCAAGACATTGGGTATTTTTAAAGTGGAGATTGGCAGGTTCCTGATTAGTAAAGGTGTCAAAGGTTACATGGAGGAGGCAGGAGAATGGGTTGAGAGGGAAATGGCATAATTGAATAGCAGAGTAAGCTCGATGGGCCAAATGGCCTAATTCTGCTCCTCTGTCATTTGGATCAAGATTCTAACATCTGCAGTTCCTTGTGCCATCATTCTCCTTTGATTTGGTCCCCACTCCTAACTACTCCATCATTAGCTTAGCATCTATGTTTCTCAGGCCTTAATTCAAACCCATGGAGTGTGGTTCTACCTTCAGGAGTGTGGTTCTACCTTAATTGTTTGAGAATCAATAGCAGACTGTAGGCGCAGCACCTCCTATCCTATTATATAACAGTCGTGATGTTGAAAAGCAAAGAGGTCAAATGACAGCGGTCTGGGGCTTGGCCCAGTGGCCTGGCGAGGCGTGGCTGTATTGCATTCGCAGGCCCGGCTCACCTTGAGAGAGCAGGCTGCCAAGCCTGGCCACCTGCTAACCCCATGGATCAGGAATCGGAGAGGAGGTGGAGAGAGTCAACGATGGAAGCTGACACTGGACAAAGGGCCCTGTAATAAAAACCGGGAGGTCTTATCTTCTGGCTGTGGGAGGTCCCCCCTGGGGAACGGGGGCTGAAGAAGGCCGTGCATGGAGAAGGACATCAGTTCGAGGGAAGATGGAAATGGAGACGACGACTGCAACGGGCCTTTGTGGCCAGTTGCAGCTGGGACTATAAAAAGGCATCTCTTGCATGTGGACTGTGGGCTGTTCTGCACATTCTGTACTAACCGGGGTGATTGTGCTTATGTATGGGGATAGTCTTGCTGAGCTGTGAGCAGAAAAATGTATTTCACTGTGCCTGATACACGAGACAATAAAGAAACCACTGAACCATTGAATTTTCACACCAAAAATAGGCTAAAAATTAAGGCAAGCACTCCAGTGTAGGAGTATCATAGTGCTTGTTGGCACAATCTTTAGAATTAATGTGGCCCTGTCTTTTATGTCATGGTAGTTTTCGGTCAAGGATAATGGAGTTCACCCCAGCAGAGCCACCAGGATTTATCACCCAAACAATAGCAATAAAAAGCAGATTATCTGGTTATACCACAAGGCTGCCCACGGAACCTTGCTGTGTACAAACTGGCTGCAAGATTTCCGATGTGACATCAGTAACCACACTTCAGTAAGTACTTAATTGTAAGCTGGGAAGTCCTGAGGTCGTGGAAGGCCACCATAAAAAATGTTTATTCTTTCTTTCCTTTCAGCTGCCCGCACACTGGGTGGAAACGTCAGTCAGATCTCGACAGCGCAAATTAACAGCTCGTCCATCAATCTGCGCAATCTGACCTCGGGGCAGCACAGTGGCACAGTGCTAGAGTTGCTGCCTCATAGCGCCAGAGACTCCTGTTCGATCCTGACCATGGGTGCTGTCTGTACAGGGTTTGTGCGTTCACCCTGTGACTGCGTGGGTTTTCTCCGGGTGCTCCGGTTTCCTCCCACACTGCAGAGACGTATAGGTTTGTAGGTTAATTGGCTGCAGTAAAAATTGTAAATTGTCCCTAGTGTGTAGGATGGTGTTAGTGTATGGGGTGATCATTGGTCGGTGCGGACCCGGTGGTCCAAAGGGTATGATTTCACCCTGTATCTTTAAAGTCTAAAAGTAAAGTCTAAAGTCTATAGAAACTCGCCTGGTGCAATGTGTCTAAGGCTACTTGGGCTTATTTTTCCCCTCAAGCAATTTGCTTGAAGGAGCCACTGTTTTCCATTTGTTTCTCACTTCTGTCAGAGCGACATCTAATTATTTTGATGATTAGCATGATGTACTTTATTACAGGCTTGCATTTAGCATGGCTTGCAATAAACAATAAGTTTAAATGTATTCTCTGTAAGGGCATAATTATGGAATTACAGTGTGGCAGTCATAGTTATGGCATGTTAAAAGGAAACAGATTTTAATAGAAGTCTTCATTGACATCTCCCTCTGATTCCTAGAGACATTGGTAATGTCAGCATCAAAATAGTACAGAATCTGCGTAAGAGTACAGAATCTTTATGTTCCTGTTCGGTTGAAAGGAAAGTAAAAATTGGAAAGAGCCCTGGTTTTCAAGGGAAATTGGACATCTTGTTCGGAAAAAGAGGGAGATCTACAATAATTATATGCAGCATGAAGTAAATGAGGTGGTTGAGGAGTATAAGGAATGTAAAAAGAATCTTAAGAAAGAAATTAGAAAAGCTAAAAGAAGATATGAGGTTGCTTTGGCAAGTAAGGTGAAAGTAAATCCAAAAGGTTTCTACAGCTATATTAATAGCAAAAGGATAACGAGGGATAACATTGGTCCATTGGAGAGACAGAGTGGACAGCTATCTGCAGAGCCAAAAGAGATGGGGGAGATATTGAACAATTTATTTTCTTCGGTATTAACCAAGGAGAAGGATATTGAATTATGTGAGGTAAGGGAAACTAGTAGAGTAGCTATGGATACTATGAGTTTCAAAGTAAAAGAAGTACTGACACTTTTGAAAAATATAAAAGTGGATAAGTCTCCAGGTCCTGACAGGATATTCCCTAGGACATTGAGGGAAGTTAGTGTAGAAATAGCCGGGGCTATGACAGAAATATTTCAAATGTCATTAGAAACGGGAATAGTCCCCGAGGATTGGCATACTGCGCATGTTGTTCCATTGTTTAAAAAGGGTTCTAAGAGTAAACCTAGCAATTATAGACCTGTTAGTTTGACTTCAGTGGTGGGCAAATTAATGGAAAAGATACTTAGCGATAATATATATAAGCATCTGGATAAACAGGGTCTGATTAGGAACAGTCAACATGGATTTGTGCCTGGAAGGTCATGTTTGACTAATCTTCTTGAATTTTTTGAACAGGATACTAGGGAAATTGACGAGGGTAAAGCAGTGGATGTTGTCTATATGGACTTTAGTAAGGCCTTTGACAAGGTTCCTCATGGAAGGTTGGTTAAGAAGGTTCAACTGTTGGGTATAAATGCAGGAGTAGCAAGATGGATTCAACAGTGGCTGAATGGGAGACGCCAGAGGGTAATGGTGGATGGCTGTTTGCCGGGTTGGAGGCAGGTGACTAGTGGGGTGCCTCAGGGATCTGTGTTGGGTCCTTTGTTGTTTGTCATGTACATCAATGATCTGGATGAAGGTGTGGTAAATTGGATTAGTAAGTATGCAGATGATACCAAGATAGGGGGTGTTGTGGATAATGAAGAGGATTTCCAAAGTCTACAGAGTGATTTAGGCCATTTGGAAGAATGGGCTGAAAGATGGCAGATGGAGTTTAATGCTGATAAATGTGAGGTGGTACACCTTGGCAGGACAAATCAAAATAGGACGTACATGGTAAATGGTAGGGAATTGAAGAATGCAGTTGAACAGAGGGATCTGGGAATAACCGTGCATAGTTCCTTGAAGGTGGAATCTCATATAGACAGGGTGGTAAAGAAAGCTTTTGGTATGCTAGCCTTTATAAATCAGAGCATTGAGTATAGAAGCTGGGATGTAATGTTAAAATTGTACAAGGCATTGGTGAGACCAAATCTGGAGTATGGTGTACAATTTTGGTCGCCCAATTATAGGAAGGATGTCAACAAAATAGAGAGTACAGAGGAGATTTACTAGAATGTTGCCTGGGTTTGAACAACTAAGTTACAGAGAAAGGTTGAATAAGTTAGGTCTTTATTCTCTGGAGCGCAGAAGGTTAAGGGGGGACTTGATAGAGGTCTTTAAAATGATGAGAGGGATAGACAAAGTTGATGTGGACAAGCTTTTCCCTTTGAGAATAGGGAAGATTCAAACAAGAGGACATGACTTCAGAATTAAGGGACAGAAGTTTAGGGGTAACATGAGGGGGAACTTCTTTACTCAGAGAGTGGTAGCGGTGTGGAATGAGCTTCCAGTGGAAGTGGTGGAGGCAGGTTCGTTGGTATCATTTAAAAATAAATTGGATAGGCATATGGATGAGAAGGGAATGGAGGGTTATGGTATGAGTGCAGGCAGGTGGGACTAAGAGAAAATAATTGTTCGGCACGGACTTGTAGGGCCGAGATGGCCTGTTTCCGTGCTGTAATTGTTATATGGTTATATGGTTAAATCAAAGCATATAAAAAAAATATCAAATAAATTGTTTGATGATTGATGCCAAGGGATGAAGAGGAAAGTACAAATAGAGACAGTGAATATTTGCTATTAGATACAGGTCCACCACAGTTTTTCCCACACCCATGGTTCCAGCGCTTTGCCATATTACCCGTTTAGCCAGACCAACAAAACACGTGCTGGTGTAACTCAGCAGGTCAGTCAACATCGGTGGAGAGAATGGGCAGGCGATGTTTTGGAATGGGACCCTTCTTCAGACTCATACTCTGAAGGGTTTGCTGTGCACATATTGGTTTCCTCATTTTCTACATTATAATAGAGCTGCTACAGCTGCTGCCTCACGGGGCCAGAGACCTGGGTTCAATCCTAACCTTGGGTGCCATTCACGTGTGGAGTTTGCACGTTCTCCCCGTGACCGTGTGGGTTTCTGCTGGGTGCTCCGTTTTCCTCTCATGTCCCAAAGACGTGTGCATTTGTAGGTTAATTGGCTTCTGTAAATTGTCCCTAGTGTGCAGGGAGTGAATGAGAAAGGGAGATAACATTGCACTAGTGTGAATGAATGTTTGATGGTTTTCATGGTGGGCAGAAGGGCCCGTTTCCATGCTGTATCTTTCAGTCAAACAGTTCAATCAATCAATAGAGCTGGTAGACCCGCTGCCTATGTGGAGTTTGCACGTTCCCCCTGTGATCCTGTGGGTTTTCTCCAGGTGCTCCGGTTTCTTCCCACATCCCAAAGACGTGCGGGTTTGTAGGTTGATTGGCCCTCTGTAAATTGCTCTGGATGTGGTGAGAGTGGATGTGAGAGTGGTACACCTCAGAACTAGTGTGAACATGTTGACACGGACTCAATGGAATAATATTTTCTATGTTGTATCTCGAAGCTAAACTGAAAATGACAAGGACTTCCATAACTGTAAAGCAATTTGGAATATCCTGAGTGGTGAAAAGTACAATAAAAATCACAGTCTTTCCTTTCAATGAAGATGTGACTGAATAAGTGAGACTGTAATTGTTTGCAGTCAACTACGGTCTTTGCCTCAAGGATAACTATGAGGCTATCAACGCTTATTTAAAGATGAATTAGGCAGTAATTTCTAACATGTGCATGGTTGTGGTTAAACTTGAGAAGATGAAATTATTCCCCAACTTGCCTGGTACCTTTACAAGCTGCATCAACAATACCTCACTGTTACAGTTGGCGCTGAAGTTAGTGTCAGAGGTGACATCACTACCAGATAACTGTTAAGCATGGGAGAGAAATTTGGATTTTATCTGTTCATGTGTAAAATATTTTGTAACAGACCATAATTGCTCCCATACAGCCTCTCTGATTCTTATTCTTTTACTGGTATAACCCATTCCTCCAGATTGCACTTATTGTTATAGATTTTTGAGGTGACACTGTGGCACAGTGGCAGAGTTGCTGCCTTACAATGCCAGAGACCGGGTTCGACCCTGACTGCGGAGTTTGTACATTCTCCTTGCGATCACGTGGGTTTACTCTTGGTGCTCCGGTTTCCTCCCACACTCCAATGACTTACAGGTTTGTAGGTCTGAAGAAGGGTTTCCACCCAAAACTTTACCTATTCTTTTTCTCCAGGGATGTTGCCTGACCTGCTGAGTTACTCCAGCATTTTGTGTCTATCTTTGATATAAACTAGCATCTGCAATTCCTTCCTACGGATTTGTAGGTTAATTGGCTTTGGTAAAATTGTAAATTGTTCCTGCTGTGTGCAAAAATGGTAGTGCACGGGGTGATGGCTGGTTGGTGTGGACTCGGTGAGATGAAGAGACTGTGCCTACGCTGTATCTCTGAAGCAAAGTATAAAGACTTTATCAAATACCTTGAAAAATAAATAATTCATTTATTTTAATTTTCTAACATTCTCCCCTCATTCAATTATTTCTTTCTCTCCCTTAAGTTTGCTTTCTGCACCTGATATTGTATTGAATTAAATATACAATGCCTGAGTGAAGATTTTTCAGTCAGAGTGGTTGTTGGGTCTCATTCTACCTTTACCTGCAAACCCATGCGACTCTGAATTGGAATAATCTGCTAAACACTTTGCCACTGTGACAAAGTAATACAGCTTTATAGGACTTTGGTTTGGCGGCATTTGGAGTATTATGTGGATTTCTGGTCTCCCTATTGCAGGAACGATATGGAGGCTTTGGAAAGGGTGCAGAGGAGGTTTACCAGATTGCTGGCTGGATTAGAGGGTTTCAGCTACAGGGCGAGGTTGGAGAGACAGATTATTTCCCCAGGAATGTTGGAGGATGAGGGGAGCCATGATAGAAGTATTTAAAATTATGAGAGACATGGATAGGGTAGACAGTCAGAATCTTTCTCCCAGGGTGGAAATGTCCAACACCTGAGGGCATAGCTTTAAGGTGAGAGGGGGAAAGTTTAATGGAGATGAACAGGACATTTGCTGGAGTAACTCAGTGGGTCAGGCAGCATCTCTGGAGAACATGAATAGGTGCCGATTCGGGTCAGGACCCTTCTTCATTCTTGACCTCAAACGTCTTCTATCCATGGTCTCCTGAGATTCTGCCTGACCTGCGGATGTTGAGTTACACCAGTACTTTGTGTCTTTTCGTGTTCTAACCAGCATCTGCAGTTCATTATTTCGACAACCTGGCAAGTAATAGGTGGAGATAGACACAAGATGTTGGAGTAACTCAGTGGGTCTTGCAGCATCTCTGGAGAAAAGGAATAGTGATGTTTCAAGTCGACACCCTTCTTCAGACTCGACCCGAAATGTCATCTATTCCTAAAGCGGCAGGAATCACAGAGGGAGTGCAGTGAGAGAGGATCTCACAGAACTCCCGTCAGAGAGAGGGGGAGAATTTTGAATAAGTAGACATACTTAAGGAGATTTCTAAGTGGAGCAAATACAAAATAAGAACTCAGATGCCAAAGTGTGTGTATTTAAGTAATTCCAACACCCAGTCTAAAAGTTGATTTCAAGTAACCCCTGCATTCTTTCTTCCCTCACCCCTCCTCCCCAGCCTAGTTGTCCTCCCAGTTCCCCTGTTCGCATCCTTGTATCGCTCTCGATATCGCCTCTTCCCAGGCCATTCTGGGCTCCACCCTCATTAGGTCATCTGTTGCCCCCCCCCCCCCCCCCCCTCCCCTGATTTGTTCTGGTATTTTCTCGCCAGCAGTCCCCCTCCCCCTCCCCCTCCCCTCCTTAACCCTCCCCCCTCTACTTTCACTCCAAAGAGGGCTTATGACCCAAAGCTTGACCCGCTAAGTTACTCCAGCATTGTGTGTCTACCTTCTGTATAAACCAGCTTCTGCAGTTCCTTCCCACACCCAGTCTGAGCAGTGTGATTACCGTAATTAAAACACAAGCCCTTTCGTCCTTGAGATCCAAGCTTCAATTCAGTCCAGGTTTGATTGGATTCATGTCTACTCTGTTGGCTAGGAGGTGAACACAAAACCTCGGCTATCTCTCATCATTCTCCGGGCAATAAACTGTATCTGACACACTGTGGCTGCAATGTTGATAGCGGCCAATTTGCAGAGATCAGCCATTGCTCAAGTACTCAATGGTGATGGTCAAGGATGGAATGTGGGTTGGGACCTTGGGAGAGTTTCCATTCCTGCTTTGAACAAAGGCACAAGATCTTTCATCTGCGTTCCTTCAAAACAGACAGAGCAGAACTGGGTCTGGTGCCTTGTAAACTCTCAGGCAAAGTACATCTTGTTCAATACATGGAGGGTACTTTGGGCTCCGTCTAACCTCAAGTTCCAGGTCCATCCCTGAAGGACCTGAAGGCCAATTTTGTAAAGGTGTACACAATCATGAGAGGAATAGATTGGGTAAATGCACAGTCTTTTACCCAGAGTAATAATAATAATGGATGGGATTTATATAGCGCCTTTCTAATACTCAAGGCGCTTTACATCGCATTATTCATTCACTCCTCAGTCACACTCGGTGGTGGTAAGCTACTTCTGTAGCCACAGCTGCCCTGGGTCAGACTGACGGAAGCGTGGCTGCCAATCTGCGCCTACGGCCCCTCCGACCACCACCAATCACTCACACACATTCACACACATTCACACACAGGCAAAGGTGGGTGAAGTGTCTTGCCCAAGGATACAACGACAGTATGCACTCCAAGCGGGATTCGAACCGGCTACCTTCCGGTTGCCAGCCGAACACTTAGCCCATTGTGCCATCTGTCGTCCCAAGAGTAGAGGAATGGAGAACCAGAGGACACAGAGGTTTAAGGTGAGGGTGGGGAAAGATTTAATAGGAACCCGAGGGGTAACTTTTCTACACAAAGGATGGTGAGTGTATGGAACGAGCTGCCAGAGGAGGTAGTTGAGGCAGGTATTATTGCAATAATGAAGAAAAGTTTAGACAGGTACATGGATACAATAGGTCTAGTGTAGATGGGGCATGTTTGATGGCATGGGCAAGTTGAGCCAAAAATACATATTTCCATGCTGTATAATTCTATGACTCCATTTGGGATGGAATAGTCTGGAAACCCTCAGCCTCGGAGGTTTCACGGTGACTGAGGTCGACAATGCTGTGGTGAGCTCGTAAAGGATGGCTCTCCTGAGCATGGATTTGCTTACCTTGCATGGGTAAGGCAGAGAGAGCTTTGCCTAGAAATTTACCCATGGACAGTAGCATGGAATTATCTGCATAAAAGTGGCAGTGCAGTCCACTCCACTTCTGCCTCTTTAAAACAATGGGACCAAATTACCAAAACTCAAGGCTGCTACCGTATCCAACCGGAGACAAGTTTCTAAACATCCTAGCATAGAAACAGTCCCTTCAGTTATACTTGCCCACACTGACCAACACTAGTTCCACCTGCCTGCGTTTGGCCCATATCCCTCTAAACCTGTCCTATCCATGATCAGCCATGACTGAATGGCAGAGTAGACTTGATAGGCCAAATACCTACATCCTCCCCTATGACATGAAGTATAAATTTATTCATGTACCTTGAGTGGAGTGATTGTATCGGATAGTAATAGACCCTTCTCTGGGAAGAGCACGCAAAGGGCCACCATACTCTGGAGTCATTAGAACAGCTGGAGCAACATAATGGGTAAGCCGGTATCTGCAGAGAGTACAGACAGGCGGCATTTGGGTCAAGATTGTTCTTCAAACTCCATTCCTTCCATGCTTGCAGCCTGACCCACTGACTACCTCCAGAGCTTTGTGTTTTGCTCAAGATTCCAGCATCTACAGTTCCTCATGCCTCTACTTTACTGAATAGTTTAATTTAGTTTATTATTGTCACATGTACCGAGGTACAGTGAAAAGCTTTTTGTTGTGTGCTATCCAGTTAGCAGAAATATGATACACGATTTCAATCAGGCAGTCCACAATGTACAGATACAGGGTAAGGGGAATAACATTTAGTGCAAAATAGAGTCCATTAAAGTCAGATTAAAGTTAGCTTGAAGATCTCCAATGAGGTGGATGAGAGGTCAAGACCGGCATCTGGCTGGTGATAGGATGGTTCAATTGCCTGATAACAGCTGGGAAGAAACTGTCCCTGAATCTGGAGGTGTACATTTTGAAACTTCATCTGCATCTACAGCTTTTCACCGTACCTCATTACACTTGACAATAAACTAAACTAACTATCTGCATCTAACTGTCACTAATCGGTTCAAGCCGAATGTTGAAATTTAAAACCAAGATGCGTTATATTACTTTCCACAAACACAAAATATCCCTCATCCCTCCTTGAGGAGAGCAAAGAAACTAAAACATCCTGTGAATGAAAGTACTGTTGAGGCGTTCCGAAAATAAGTGGGAAAGATAACAAGCAGAACTAGGGGGGGGGGGGGGGCACAGTGGCGCCGTGGTGGAGCTGCTGCCTTACAGCGTCAGAAACCTGGGTTCGAACCTGACTACGGGTGCTATATGTACGGAGTTTGTACGTTCTCTCCATGACCGCGTGGGTTTCCTCCCACACTCCAAAGACGTACTGGCTTGTAGGTTAATTTAGCTTCGGCAAAAAATTGTAAATTGGCCCCTGTGTGTGTAGGATAATGCTAATGTCAGTGGTCAGTGCAAACTCACTGAGCTGAAGGGCCGGTTTCTGCACTGTACCTCTAAACTAAACTAAATTAAACTCCATCAGATTTCCAACAAACCAGGTACACAAACTCAGCCAAGGACATTTATCAGTACATCAGACAGCTCCGCCATAGAGACATTCAAATATGCCAAGGTATTACATCTGTTAAAGTCATTTTGAAACTTTTGAAAGATCATATGACAGCAATGTATCTGCTATAAAATTCTATCTGCTTTTCATTTCCCATTATAAAGTTACCACAGAGATGATTTATCCCATGGGTTCCATTTGTTAGTTATTCTAACCATATGGAGTTAAAAAAAACAATCCTGATGTATGTTTTCTTTAACTTTTCCTCTGATCCTTCCACAACACAGAGCAGCTCCAAACTTCTATCAATGTCACTGCAAAGTTTCCCCCAAAGACATCCTCAGGGCAACCCTTCCTTCAAAGGTAACTCTCCTTGTGGGAAGGTTGCAGGGAACCGGAAGTCAGGTTTGATACACATGGTCTGGGATTGCCACTCATGATCGCAAATGAATCTGGCACAGCAAATTGGTGGAACTTTCACTTTAGGTTAGAGATGCAGCGTTGAAACAGGTCATCAAGTCAACATTGATCACCCATTTACTTGTGGGTGGGTGGGGTGAGCGGGGGGGTTGTGGGCGAGGGGGGGAGAGAAAAAACGGGGGAAGAGCCATGGGCAAGAGGGGGGGTATCACGGGGGAGGAGCTAGTGAGGGGGACCAGAGGGGTAGTGGCTGAAATTGGTGGTGTGATGGGATTCACAGCGGGCGCTGGTCGTTCTCCTCCGCCGGGATCAGAGTCTCTGCTTTCCGTTTGGCGACATCGGCGACATCTCCGACTCCAGGCTCGGCTGGGTCTCCAACTCTGGGCTGGGCTGGGTCTCCCACGCTGGGCTGGGCAGGGTCTCCGATGCTGGGTCTCTGACGCTGGGCTGCTCGGGGCTGGGCTGCTCGGGGCTGGGCTGCTTGGAAACCTCCACCGGCCATCCTCAGCTCCAGTAAAGACGCGATGGCGCAGGAAGGGGCGGACTGTCCCGGTGAGTGACAGGGGAAGAAACTAATCTGCGCAACGCTGAACTGCAGGAGAAGAGATCGATCTGTGCATGTAAGATTTGCACAGTGAGATTTTTTTAAACCTCACTAACTTTTACGACATTCAACTGATCAGAACTAAACTTGGTGCAATCGCAGCATAGGAGAACAGTGAGTGAACTGACAAAAATCCTAGCGCTTTCGCGAACCGTTTTCGCGCAAACAGAAAGACCGCACAAATCGAAAGATAATAAGACCAGAGTTTTAGTCATGTATAGATAGATATTTAATTCATAAATAAACTTGATATGGCCCCTCATACATATATACGTGTATATGTATGTGTGTGTGTGTGTGTGTGTGTGTGTGTGTGTGTGTGTGTGTGTGTGTGTACGTGCACACGCGTGTGTGTTTCTATATACCAACAGACAAATATAGAAAATAGATTATTGGTTATTACATTTACAGGTTTGTGAAGCTACAGCAAATAAGAATTTCATTATTCCATTGTCTGTCATTTTGACAATTAAACACTCTTGACTCTTGAAACAGGAAAGCAGGCATTGGTGGCCCTATTGGTAGGATGATAGGCAACTAAAGGTTTTAAAGGAAGGTTCTCACCCGAGCAACTACAGGGCAAGGGAGGTGTGGGAGATGAAGGCCTCTTCAGCTCTTGCCCCAGACGTCCAGCTCTGCCTTTACAATGTACAAATGTGCGTCAGTCAGTAAGTCACGGGTCAATCATCCACTTCGAGTGCAGTCTTCCAATCCAACCCCGCTACTGTAGGAGCTCCCATCCGTGGGAGGCAGTACAGATAAACCTGAAATTCCTCACTGTCACTTTGTATAAACACACGAACAGCACAAGAATCACATCCCTTACACATTCCCCCCTCTCTGTGCATTGCATGCAGAAATAAATCATCTCCCAGAACCCCAGAAGAACAAGAAAATCACTGTGCTACGTGCAGTGATATTAAGGCATGTGTATTGTCAACACAGACATTTCCTCTATAAATGTTAACACCATAGTCATAAAGTGTGGAAACAGCCCTTTTGGCCCAACTTCCCTGTACTGACCAACACCTCCCATCTACACTAGTTTCACCTGCCAATGTTTGGCCCTTATCCCCCTAAACCTATCCTATCCATGTATTTGTATCTTAATGTTTCTTAAACGTTGTAATAGCACCTACAAATTGAAAAAATCTGCTAAATATGCAGGAATCTCATCTGACCATCTTCCTAACTTACTTGAAACATAGAATAGCACAGCACAGGAACAGGCCCTTTGGCCCACAATGTCTGTGCCAAACACGATGCCAAGACCAACTCTTATCTGCCTGCACATAATCCATGTCTCTCCATTCCATGCACATCCATATGCTATCCAAAAGTCTCTTAAATGTCACAATTTGGCTGCTTCCACCACCAACCCTGGTAGCACATTCCAGCCTCACCACCCTGTGTGTAATAGTCTTGCCCCGCACATCTCCTTTAAACCTTGCCTTTTCACCTTATAGCTATGCCCTCTAATATTTGATTCTTCCACCCTAGCAACAGGTTCTGACTCTGCCCTATCCATCCTTCTCATAATTTATATACTTCCATCATGTCCCCCTACAACCTCCAGTGTTTCAGAGAAAACAATGCACGCCTGTCCCACCTCTCCCTGTAACTAATACCCCCTTGTACTGCCCTTGTTTCAAAGGTGGAAGGAAATAAGGAGAAGGGGAATGGAATTAATTGAATCTAGTATGAATCAGATGAGCCGAACATCCCCCTCCAGTGTCATCAGAAGTATGAAAGAGGATGAGCATTTAACCAAAAGAGCTGCTGACAACGAACAACTTTGTTTGATCGTGTAATGGTTGGTGATCACTTTTTTTTTGCAAAATTGCCCATGGTTAAGGTTTCTGCTTTGAAGTAACACATTTGAATATAACATTAACCTCAATCACAGAGTCTACAGTCAAAGTGATGGATACTTAAGCATATAGCTTTACCAAATTCATCACACTACATCTGATTTCACTTGAGTTTAAATGAAGCAAGTCACTGCAGTTTCTCACATCCCAAGAACTCCACGTAAGGACCGTGTCTGTCACTGCATCCTACTCCTTCTGGTGAAGGCCTTTCAAGTCAGGCTGCTCCCTATCCCATCCCACAAGTTCCCCATGCTTTCTCCTGACCTGCCGCAAGCAATTTACAGGCAGCTGTGCCTTGCAAACCTCCCTCCCGAAGTGCAATTAACCTTTAACTGACTCTGGGGACATCCAACCTTACAACAGTTCAAACTTGAGGCCTTAACCCAGGCAGCACAAGTCAAACCAGGCCGTAAATTAACAGCAGCTTCTTCCTTTGAGGCAGTCCCTTGGGATCACGGATGACTTGCATCCACTGGGTTCTGAGGCAGAGTACAACACCCCATCGTGAGTCTGGGGTAACACTTAAAAGGGTAACACTTTCCAACACACACTGGGGACAATTTACACATACACCAAGCCAATAAACAACACACTAGCCAAAGACGACATTCAGGTCATTTGGATGTTCCAAATGCCCTGAATGTGACCCATAAACGTCCTCCAGGTCTCTTTATGGGTCACAGCAAAAGTGTCCTGGATAGGTCTATGGTTAAATAGCAATCTAGCCAAAGTATTCTTGGCGGTTTTAAATGGTCATTCTTTTCTCCTTCTTCATGGAGCAGTTTAGTTTAGTTTAGGGATACACCATAGAAACAGGCCCTTCAGCCCACTCTTGCTAACCATCGATCACCCGTTCACACTAGCTCTATGTATCCCACTAACAGTTTAGTTTGGTTTAGAAATACAGCATAGAAACAGGCCGTTGGGCCCAGCAAGTCCACACCCATTCACACTAGCACAATGTTATTCAACTCCCTATGTACTAGGGGCAATTTACAGAGGCCAATTAACCTACAAACCCGCACGTCTTTGGGATGTGGGCGGAAACCAGAGGAAATCCACGCAGTCGCCTGGAGAACATGCAAACTCCACACAGACAGCATCTGAGGTCAGGATCGAACAAGATTCAAAATTCAAGAGAGTTTATTGTCATGTGTCCCAGATAGGACAATGATATTTTCTTGCTTTGCTTCAGCACAACAGAATATAGTAGGTATGAATACAGAACAGATCAGTGTGTCCATATACCATTATATAAATATATACTCACATGAATAAATAAACAGATAAAGTGCAAATAAACAGATAATGGTTTATTAATGTACAGAGTTTTGTTTGAGTTGAGTTTAATAGTCTGATAGCTGTGGGGAAGTAGCTTTTTCTGAACCTTGACATTGCAGTCTTCAGGCTCCTGTACCTTCTACCTGAAGGTAGCGGGGAGATGAGTATGTGGCCAGGATGGTGTGGGTCCTTGATGATGCTGCCAGCTTTTTGAGGCAACGACTGCGATAGATCCCCTCGATGGTAGGGAGGTCAGAGCTGATGATGGACTTGGCAGTGTTTACTACTTTTTGTAGTCTTTTCCACTCCTGGGCGCTCAAGTTGCCGAACCAAGCCACGATGCAACCGGTTAGTATGCTCTCTACTGTGCACCTGTAGAAGTTAGAGAGAGTCCTCCTTGACAAACCGACTCTCCGTAATCTTCTCAGGAAGTAGAGGCACTGAAGAGCTTTCTTTATAATTGCACCAGTGTTCTCGTTCCAGGAGAGATCTTCAGAGACGCGCACGCCCAGGAATTTGAAGCTCTTGACTCTTTCCACCATCGACCCGTTGATATAAATGGGACTGTGGGTCCCCATCCTACCCCTTCCAAAGTCCACAATCAGTTCCTTGGTTTTGCTGGTGTTCAGGGCCAGGTTATTGTGCTGGCACCATTTGGTCAGTCAGTCAATCTCTCTTCCATACTCTGATTTGTCCCAATCAGTGATACGTCCCACAACAGTGGTGTCGTCAGTGAACTTGATGATGGAGTTCGCACTATGACCGGCTACGCAGTCATGAGTATAGAGTGAGTATAGAGTGAGTACAGCAGGGGGCTGAGCACGCAGCCCTGAGGTGCTCCCGTGCAGATTGTTATCGAGGCTGACACATTTCCACCAATACGAACAGTCTGTCGTCCGTGAATAAGGAAGTCAAGGATCCAATTGCAGAAGGATGCGCAGAGACCCAGATTTGCGAGTTTGGTAACCAGCTTGGAGGGGCTGATTTTATTAAATGCCGAGCTGTTATCAATGATTAGCAGCCTGACATATGAGTTTTTGTTGTCCAAGTGGTCCAGAGCGGAGTGGAGAGCCAGCGAGATGGCATCCACCGTTGATCTGTTGTGGCGGTAGGCGAACTGCAGTGGGTTCAGGTTTTTGTTGAGGTAGGAGTTGATTTGCGCCATGATCAACCTCTCAAAGCACTTCATCACCACCGACGTTAGTGCCACTGGTTGATAGTCATTGAGGCACGCCACCTTGTTCTTCTTGCCAGTGTACGGTCCATACGGTGGATGGAGAACCCTTCAGGCTGGACTGCTGAGTCTGAGGAGCTGGGGGTGAGCCATGTCTCTGTGAAACGGAACACAGAGCATTCCCTCAGCTCCCTTTGATAAAGCAGCCTTGCCCGTACGTCCTCCACTTTATTTTCTAGTTACTGTACGTTGGCCAGTAGGATAGTAGGGAGTAGGGGCCGAAGTCCCCTCCGCTTCAGTCTGACTTATAGTCCTGCCCGACGGCTACATTTCCGTAATCCATGGAGCCCTCCTCAGTGTTTGAAGGTAGAGTACTTACGGATCTCCGCGAGGTCGGGGAATCCCCTAAGATCGGGAATTCCCATACAGTCTGCACCTCCAGCCCCGTTGCTGCTGGGGGATCCTGCCCGACGGCCTAGATTCTGGACTCCCTGAAGGTCTCCCTGGTGTTTGCAGGTAAGGTTCTTACTGTACCTGCGTGCCTCTGCGAGGTTGGGGATTCCCTTCTGATCAGGGATTCCCTTACCAGCGCTAACATCGGGTGTTCTCAGTAGAGCTAATGCATTTAAATGCGTTAGCAGCTCGCTACTTACGGCGTTGATTTCAGTGGATTTTCTGATGCTGGTGAGTTCATAAATGATGTATCTTACTGTTTTTCTTTGTGCCGTTCGCAAAAATGTCGCCGCAGGTCGGCGCCATCTTAGATCTCTTAAACTCGGGATCTCTTAAGCTGTAAGACAATGAACGGCTCTATCAGATTGATAGAACGTTTAAAAATTCCTAATTAAGATTTTGCTCCAAGATTATTTTCATACACAAAGCAGTATGCCATTAACATAGCAAATCGAATACAGAAACAAGTCATGAATCAGGCAGCTCTGGTTTTGATATTTGAGTTTTAACCAATTTCACTCCGGTGACCCCAGTTGAACTCTGACCTTGGTTGCTATCTGGTTGGAGTTTGCATATTCTCACTGTGGACATGTACGTTTCCCCTGGTGCTCGGTTTCTTCTCACCTCCAAAGTTGTGTAAATTGGCCGGGAATTGCCCTTAGAGGGTAGGTTCAGTTTAGTTTTGGTTTAGAGATACAGTATGGAAACAGGCCCTTCGGCCCACCGAGTCCGCGCTGACCCGCGATCCCCGCACATTGACACTTTCCCACACACATTAGGGACAATTTACACATACACCAAGCCAATTAACCGACATACCTCTACGTTTTTGGAAACCGAAGATCTCTCAGAAAACCCACGGAGGTCACGGAAAGAACGTACATACTCCATACAGACAGCACCATAGTCAGGATCGAACCCGGGTCTCTGGCGCCGTAAGGCAGCAACTCTACTGTTGCGCCATCATGCTGCCCCAATGTATGCAGCACATTATTTTATGACTTATTAGTCTTACATTTTTTGATACCTAGCTCAAATCTCTTAGACACCATAGATAGACACAAAAATGCTGGAGCAACTCAACAGGACAGGCAGCATCTCTGGAGAGAAGGAATAGTTGACGTTTCGGGTCGAGGCCCTTCTTCAGACCCTTCTTTAAAGATCATTGTTTTTATGTGCTTCTACCACCCAACATGACCCAACACTCTCTGTGCAAAATACTTGCCCCACATATCTCCTTTAAAATGTTCCCATCTGACCATGAAGCTCTGCCTTAAAGCACAGGAGGGCAAGGGGTGATCTTATAGAGGCACACAAAATCATGAGAGGAATAGATCGGGTAAATGCAGAGTCTTTTGCCCAAAGTAGGGGAGTCAGGACCCAGAGGACATAGACTTAATGTGAGAGGAGGAAAGATTTCATAGAAACCAGTGGGGTCAATTTTTTACACAAAAGGTGGTGGGTGGGTGTGTGGAACGAGCTGCCAGAGGAGGTAGTTAATGCCGGAACTATCGCAATGTTTAAGAAATATTTAGACAGGCTCATGGATAGGATAGGTTTGGAAGGATATGGGACAAATGCAGGCAAGTGGGACTAATGTAGATTGGGAATGTTAGTCGGCGTGGGCAAGTTGGGCCAAAGGGCCTGTTTCCACGCTGTTTGACCTTTAGTCTTTGACATTTCCATCCTGGGAAAAAAAAGATTATGAATATCTACCTTATCTATCTATGCCTCCAAGAATTATATAAACTTCAATCAGGCCTCCTCAATAGACCGTGCAGAGATAAATTCCATTGTTAATAACAAAAATCCTTCATGTCTTTATAAAACCAAAAACAGTTTTTTCACACATTGTCTCTTGCCAAAAGTGTCAGAATCCAGAAAGGCATTAATTATCACCTGATCCATTTGAATCATTAACACTATAAGACAGTCAATGGGATTAAAGTCAATTAAAATGATTATATCTTTGATGCCACATCAATTTGAATCAAGAACAGTCAAGTATCTAGTTGAGTCTAGTCTCCAACATATCAGCGTAATTAATTTTAAGCAACGCAATAAGAGATTGAAGTACAGTTAGTCACTACTATAAGTCAAGTAGCAAAGACTGATAAATACTGATGTTTCAAGAGTAAAGGTTGGCACCACAGTGCAGCTGCTAGAGCTGCTACCTCCCGGCACCAGAGACCGTGGTTCAATCCTCACCTCGGATGCTGACTGTGTGGGGTTTGCATGTTATCCATGCGATTCCTCCGGGTGCTCCAGTTTCCTACCATATTCCGAAGATGTGTGGGTTTGTAGATTAATTGCTGATGTACAGGGAGGGGATGATAAAGTGGGATAGCATGGAACTAGTATGAACTGAAGCCTGAAGCACGGAGTCTGAAGAAAGAACCCGACCCTGAAATGTCACCCATCCTTTCTATCCAGAGATTCTGCCTGACCTGCTGAATTACTCCAGCACTTTGTGTCAACCATTGAAAGGCTTTGAACATGCATGGGCCTGAGATTCCCAGGAGTTAGTGTTGGTTGACATTGCATTTCTTCAGCAGAACTGTGACCACATCCATGAATCCTCCCCATCTGCTGCCTGGAAAACTCTTCACAGGACAGAGCTGGGAATTGAGTGACTGTTCCAGCAGTCTTGTGTCGGGTATGTGAGCGATGTGGCTTGCCCAACGTGGTGAATTTTTTTTAACAGCAGCGGTAGAGTTGCTACCTTATAGCGCCAGAGACCCAAGTTCAATCCTGCATGGGTGCTGTCTGCACGGAATTTGTACGTTGTCCCTCTGACCCCGTGAAATCCTCCGGGTGCTCAGGTTTCCCATCACACTACAAAGACGTACAGGTTTGTAGGTTAATTAGCTACGGTAAAATTGTAAATTGTCCCTAGTGTGCAGCAGGATAGTGCTAGTGTACAGTTTGATCAGTGGTTGGCATGGACTCGGTAGGGCGCAGGGCATGTTTTTGTGCTGTATCTCTAAAGTCTAAAGTACAAACACCTTATGGCCCACCAAACCTCAATGCATTTAATTCCACCAATTTGGTTGATAGCATGGGATGAAGCTCGTGAGGAACATCAAGCATTATTCAGCAGCTTGCTTCTCCATTCATCACCTTCACCACTGCCTGTAAGAGCCAGTTCCACATTCTCATCATTCTATGGGTGAAGAATTAGGCCATTCAGCCCATCAAGTGTACTCTGCCTTTCAATCATGGCTGATCTATCTCCCTCTCCTAACTCCACTCTCCTGCCTTCCCCCCAAAACCTCTGACACCTGCACTAATCAAGAATCTATCTATTTCTACCTTAAAAATATCCACTGATGGCCTCCACAGCCTTTTGTGGCAAATAATGCCACAGATTCACCACCCTCTGATTAAAGAAATTTCTCCTGATCTTTCAAAAAGAACATCCTTTAATTCTGAGATTATGACCACCAGTCCTAGATTTTCCACTAGTGGAAACGTCCTCTCCACATCAAGAGGAGACATCCTCTTGCTAAAATCACTGAGTCCCCAGCCAACAATGGAACATTGTGAGCTCCACCTTTCCTGAGTCATCAATGCATGCTCTGCTTCCCGCTGCATTATTCCAACATTTTAAGTCTAACTTCGGTGTAAACCAGCAACTGCATTTCATTCATACATAGATGATGGTCTCTTATTGATTATTCCCAAGCGTGGAAACATCTTCTCAATCTCTATGCAACCATACCATCTTATAACCTCATGTTGTTTTCATCCTAGCACAGATGTTCTTGATGCGACTTAAATTTAATAACAAGGAATCCATTTCCATGTTCTAATGGATCAAAGAACACAAGGAATAGAAATAAGTGTATGCCACTCATCAACTTCCCATCACATCATAGTTGACCTTCCATCTCAACTCCACTTTCCTGACTTTAGGTATTAATCTCACAGCCTGATGATCTTCCAATGACTACACAATAAATCTCAGGACAAAACGTCACCTATTCCTTTACTCCAGCTTTTTGTGTCTATCTTCCTTTTAAACCAGCATCTGCAGTTCCTCCCTACACAAATCTCAGGCACTTTCTTGTGCAGCTAATGCAGATCAAGGAGGCTAAGGTACTCTCCCGTGAACTCACTCTTGGAAAAAAAAAAGAGAGAGAGAGAGAGAGAGAGAGGAAGAAGAAATCACTCTCTCTCTCTCTCTCTCTCTTCAAGAGAATGACAGTTCAAGTGCTCTGGCATTTAAAGATTAGCTCAAAATTTGAGGTGACACACAAATGGTATGCCATATTGTTTGTTTCACAGGAGCAGAATTAGGCCATTCGGCCCATAGAGTCTACTCTGCCATTCAATCATGGCTGATCTATCTTTCTCCCTCAACGCCATTTTCCTGTTTCTCCTCATTGTCAAAACAACGCTTTTTGGACAAGTCACTGAGGAGACATCTGCTCCATGGGATAAAATAAAATCCATGGGACTGTTTCAAAGAAATAAAGAGTTAACTCAAGAACCCTTGCCATTATTAATCTATTTTAGTGTTTTTAGTTTTAGAGATACAGCACGGAAACAGGCCCTTCGGCCCATCGAGTCCGCGCCGACCAGCGATCCCCGCACATTGACACTATCCTACACACACTAGGGACAATTTACACTTATACCAAGCCAATTCGCCTTCAAATCTGTATATCTTTGGAATGAGGGAGGAAACCGAAGATCTTGGAGAAAACCCACGCGGTCACTGGGCGAACGTACAAACGGCATCCATGGTCACGATCGAACCTGGGTCTACTGGCTCGGTAAGGCAGCAACTCTACCGCTGCGCCACCATGCCACCCTATTCACCAAAATCAATACAGCAGATTTACTGGCCAATTATTTCATCGATGTTTATAGTACCTTTGCAATCATATTCTGACCAGAGTTACCATTGAACCACAACAGGAGCTTTTAGTGGGAGAGTCTGGGACCAGAGGCCTTGGCCTCAGAATAAAAGAATGTACCCTTAAAATGTAGATGAGAAAGAATTTATTTACTCAGACGGAGGTGAATCTGTGGAATTCATTTCCACAGACGATTGTGGAGGCCAAGTCTATGGATATTTTTTAAGGTGGTGATTCTTGATCGGTACAGGTGTCAGCGGTACATGTGACGAAGGCAGGAGAATGCGGTTGAGAGGGAAAGATAGATCAGTAGATAGACACAAAAAGCTGGAGTAACTCAGCGGGACAGGCAGCATCTCTGGAGAGAAGGAAAGGGTGACGTTTCGGGTCGAGACCCTTCAGATTGAATGGTAGAGTAGCCTTGATGGGCCGAATGACCTAATTCTGCTCCTACAACTTATGAAAAGGAACATTTACAACAGCTCCTTTTACAAGAACGCTCAACAGGGCGGCATGGTGACACAGCGGTATTTGCTGATTTACAGCACCAGAGACCAGGGTTCAATCCTGACTATGGGGGCTTGTCTGCACAGTATGTTCTCCCCGTGTCCACCGTGGGTTTTCTCCGGGATCTTCGGTTTCCTCCCATACTCCAAAGACGTACACGTTTTTAGGTTAATTGTATTGTCCTAATTGTAAATTGACCCTAGTGTGTGTGGGATCGTGCTAGTGTATGGGGATCGTTGATTGACGCAGACTCAGTGGGCCAAAGGGTCTATTTCAGCGCTGTATCTCTAAATTAAAGTAAACTAAATAGATTGGCCAAAGATAGGTTAGTGAAGGATAGAGAGCGAGAGACATCTGGAGAGGAAATTCCTGAGCTTAAGTTTCAGCAGCTGAAGTCACCTCGATCTTTGTGATGTATTAAATCATATGACCAAGCACAAATCACATTTAATATACTGGTATCAATACATAATGGAAAGGACTGTGTGTATGTAAGCTACTTGACTCCTATAAATTTTACAGCACAAAGAGGATAATACTTTGAGGATGAAACAAAACTCAGAAATATAGTACTTGGGTTAGACAGTGATATTTAAGGAGGATATATACATTATGGTGAAATATGCCAGATAAACTGAACATAAAGTAGTGAAAAATGGCTACATGTTGATATAAAGAACAAAGAAAGGTACTATAAGTTTAAATGTTGGCAGCAAAGAGACTCTAGATTGGTTTTATATAATTCAGAGAACAAGTCATCCAGTCATAGAGTCTTACAGCATGGAAACAGGCCATTTGGCCCAACTTGCCCACACCGGCCAACATGCCTATGTTTGGCCCATATCCCTCTAAACCTGTCTTATCCATGTACCTGTCTAAATGTTTCTTAAACATTGTGATAGTACCTGCCGCAACTATCTCCTTTGGCAGCTCGTTCCATGCACAAATAGGTGAAGGGGTTGCACGGTGATGCAGCGGTATAGTTAAGGGCCTGTCCCACTTAGGCGACTTTTTAGGCAATTGCAGGAAACTCTGCGCTCGCCACATGGTCGCCACATGTTCGCTGGTGGTCTCTGATGAGGCTCCTTCATGGTCGCGAGGAGTTCCCGCATTCTGGGAACAAGTTGCGGCCTCAGTATGGTCGCCACAAATTTTTCAACATCTAGAAAAATGTTCTGCGACCAAAAATTGGTCGCCATGGAGATAATCGATACTTTTGTAGTCGTAGGTGCAGTTGTAGTGGGGTCGCCCTGTCGTTATGGGTAGTTGAGGTAGTCGTAGGTAGTTTTAGTTAATCGCCTTTGCTGATCGGGCATTTTCATTGCCTCATTGGGGGAAAAATATGTAAGCACGAGTTTTCAGAACCAAGGAGAACCAACCGGTAATGTTTAATGCCCGTTAAACTTCACAGCTGTGTATCTCTGGCTTATTAAAAGTTGTCTGGCATCTTAAAGGTGTCTCCACTCCTTCTCCCCTCCCCTTCTCCTCCCTCCTCCCCTCTCCCCCCCCCCCCCCCTCTTTTAAAGGACTTACCGTACACTGTGCTTGTCGTCTTAACCTTCCTATTCATCGCAGTGTGTGTCTGTATCACCTTGGCTTTGCACCGTGTGAATTTCAGACAGCGCTCCCCCCGCTTTCCCTGACCCCCGCCTTTGCAATGTGTGTGTGTGTGTGTGTGTGTGTGTGTGTGTGTGTGTGTGTGTGTGTGTGTGTGTGTGTGTGTGTGTGTGTGTGTGTGTGTGTGTGTGTGTGTGTGTGTGTGTGTGTGTGTGTTCCACTCTGACAGTCGCTGTTCCAGTGCCCGGTTTTTCAGGTGAGTGCCGCGAACTTGACACTCGCCGGCAGTCCGCTGAAAAATCGCCTAAGTGGGACAGGCCCTTTACTGCCCTACAGCACCAGACCCAGGTTTGATCCTAACTATGGGTGCTGCCTGTACAGTGTTTGTACATTCTCCCCGTGACCCTGTGGCTTTTCTCCAGTTTCCTCCCTCATTCCAAAGGTGTGTTGGTTTGTAGGTTAGTTGGCTTTGGTGAAATTATCCATAGTGTGTGTGGGATTGTACTAGTGTAGGCGGATCGCTATTTGGTGCAGACACGGTGGGCCAGAGAGCCTGCTTCTGCTGTAACTCTAAATCTAAAACTAACGTTAAGAATATTGCTTCAAAAAATATCCTTCAGAAAATAAAAAGTACGAATAATGATGCTTAACTGTGATAATGATGTTAAACTGTGATAATTATGTTAAAATGATGCTAAGAGGGAATAATGACTGTACAATAATGCACATTTCATGGACTTTACATTTCACTCTTGTTTTCTTATCTCAAACTCTTTTAACTCCTTTCCATCTCTGGCCTTGTCACTTGCACCATCCATGCCAACCAACCCCAACCTCTCACCTATCACTTGCTGGGCTTTTTCCTGCCCCCCACTTCTTCACTAGCTTTCTCCACGCTACTACAATCAGTCGGAAGAAGGGTCCCGACCCAAAACGTCGCCCGTCCATTCCCTCCACAGATGGTGCGTGATCTGTTGAATTACTCCAACACTTTCTGTTTTGCTCTAAGACCATACTTAGTTGATCTGACCTGCATGTAACTTAGGCATCACACCAATGTTATACTCTGAAGTTGCCTTAAAATTAAACTGGACCAATCCATTATTTCTTCAAGTTGTACGCAGGTCTTACCACACTTATCTCATCATACTTAAGTACATGAGTGTCTGAGTAGTAGATTGCACTGAGATATTACACAAGAGTAGCCAAGTTTCCAGCACTCAAGTTGAAACCTGGCTTTGTCAGCAACAGTCACAAGCTCCCAGCATCAACTTGAGACGTTGTCATGTTGGGAACCTTAAAGACAACTGCTTACAAATTTTGGGATTGAGAAAGTATACACCTTTCATCTTTTTAAATGAAGAACCACCACTTCTTTGACAGGTGGCACGGATGCGCAGTGGTAGAGTTCAAGCCTTACAGCGCCAGAGACCCAGGTTCGATCCTGACTATGGGTACTATCTGTACGGAGTTGAACTCTGTTTCTCTCTTCATATGTTGTCAAAGATAGGGTAGAAGGACATACAGTAGATAGGGTGTAACCTATTTATGACTTTACGTTAGACTTTAGAGATACAGCATGCAAACAGGCCCTTTGACCCACTAAGTCCACACCGACCAGCGATCCCCGCACACAAGCACTATCCTACACACCAAAGCCAATTAACCTACAAACCTGCATGTCTTTAGAGTGTGGGAGGAAACCGGAGCACCCAGAGAAAACCCACGTGGTCACAAGGAGAACACTGGCGCAGCGGTAGAGTTGCTGTCATGGTGGCGCAGCGGTACAGTTGCTGTCCTACAGCAAAATGCAGTGCCGGAAACCCGGGTTCGATCCAGACTAAGGGCGCTGTCTGTATGGAGTTTGTACTTTCTCCCCGTGACCTGCGTGGGTTTTCTCCTAGGTCTTCGGTTTCCTCCCTACATTCCAAAGACATACAGGTTTGTAGGTTAATTGGCTTGATAAATGTAAAAATTGTCCCGTATTAAATTGACCAACTTCCAGTACAGTCCCTAGTGGACTCTTCGGAAGGTACAAGGTACAAACTCCATACAGACAGCAACCAAGGTCAGGATCAAACCTGGGTCACTGGTGTTGTGAGGCAGCAGCTCTACCACTGCGCCACTGTGACTCACAGAAGTGATGATAGGCGACATGTTGGCATAGGTCGGGTAGACAGACATAGATAGGGGAAGCCCATTTAGAAGTGAGAGGAGGAGAAATGCCTTCACTCAAATGGCGACACATCTTCGGAATTCATTACTCGAGGGAGCAGTTGGGGCTCAAACCCTGTGCATTTGGCCAATCTATTTCTTTCAAGATTTTGTGCACCTCTAAAAGACCATCCTTCATCCTACTGTGCTCCAAAGAGTCCTAGCCTGCTCAAACTCTCATAGAAACATAGACAAATAGGTGCAGGACCAGGCCATTTGGCCCTTCAAGCCAGCACCACCCTTTGATATGATTATGGCTGATCACCCAAAATCAAAACCCCGATCCTGCTTTTTCCCCATATCCCTATGATCCCTAAGAGCTAAATCTAACTCTCTCTTGAAAACGTCCACAGCCTCCACAGCCTTCAGCCTATCCATGTCAATACCCTACCCCGAATACCATGTGCTCTAATTTTGCACACTAATCTCTTGTGTGGGACCTTGTCAAAGGCTTTTTGAAAGTCCAGATACACCACATCCACTGGCTCTCCCTAATCCATTCTACTTGTTACATCCTCAAATAATTCCAGAACATTAGTCAAGCATGATTTCCCCTTCATAAATCCATGCTGACTTTGACAGATCCTGTCACTGCTTTCCAAATGTGCTGCTATGACATCTTTAATAATCGACATAAGCAACTTCCCCACTACCGATGCAAGGCTAACTGGTCTATAATTCCCTGTTTTCTCTCTCCCTCCTTTCTTAAAAAGTGGAGTTACAATGGCTACCCTCCAGTCCACAGGGAACTGATCCAGAGTCGAGTGAACATTGGAAAATGATCAGCAATGCATCCACAATTTCTACGTCCACCTCTTTGAGTACTCTGGGATGCAGACCATCAGGCCCTGGGGACATATCTGCTTACAGTCCCAACAGTTTACCTAACACCAATTCCTGACTAATGTGGATTCCCTTCAGTTCCTCCCTCCCACTAGATCCTCGGTCCCCGAGTATTTCTGTGAGATTGTTTGTGTCATCCTTAGTGTTGACAGAACCGAAGTACTCTCCCAATAGCTCAGGCCCATGAGTCCTGGTAACATCCTTGTAAGTCTTCTCTGCACCCTTTCGAGCTTGACAACATCTTTCCTATAACATGGGGTCCAAAACTGAACACAATACTCCAAATGTGGGATCACCAACATCTTATACCACTGCAACATGACCTCCCAACTTCTGTACTCAATACTCTGACTGATGAGGCCAATGTGCTGAAAGCTTTATTGATCACCCTTTCAACCTGTGATAAAACTTTCAAGGAGTAAGAAATATGTAGACCAATGGGTCAATTTCTATTGAATTACATTTCAGACTCGATGGGCCGAACTGCCTAAGTCTGCTCCTATGTCTTATGATCTAAGCCAATGCAGACCTGCCAACTGTGCGGCACAAAAGTCTTCTCTCCTTGCCCAGGCGGACCTTTCACTCTGTGCTTCCACAGTTGAAAACACGAGCAAGAAAACATTATTATCTTAATCTGGAAAAGGTGTTCAATTTAATCCAGAAAGTGTGTCTGATATTTGAGAGCCCTGCCCACTCTAAATCACTCTGATCTTCACAAAGTTATATTTTAAAGGTGGGGGTGAGTGCAATTGCAACTTTAATTAAAAACTTTTTTTTTTTGGTTTGGACTGCTGCCAGCAGCTCTGCTGAAGTGAAACGCACAAATATCAGGAATACTTTGGCTGGATATATTCGAAAAGCAATGAAATGAGGAATGTGAGAGTATTGTCATAACTAGTCCTTTAACAGTTGAAGCCAATGATTTAGGGTTGTCAGTTAAAATGATTTGCATCACAGTTCTTGGGTTAAATAAGTGGATAACACCCAAATCAGGAAGGAAGAGATTATTTATGTTGCAGCAGTCTCCTGGCTCAGATCAGGAAGTGTTTATAATGTAAGCACTTACAATCTTCCCATTGAAAAAAAATGTTGGACCGACTCCCTATGTGTGCTCTCTCGGAGGGATGTAAAAAGTGTACGGCCACTATTTTGAAGAGGAGCAAGGGAGTTATTTGCTACAAAAGATACAATGTGCTGGAATAACTCAGCAGGTCAAGCAGCATCTCTGGAGTTCCGACTGAAACACCAACCTTATAAGATCATAAGAAGAATTGTATAAGATCATGCAAGGAAGTGTATAAGATCATTAATACATAGGCTAAATGCACAGATGTGTACAGGATCATGAGTGGAATAGATAGGCTAAATGCACAGTCTTTTACCCAGAGTAGGGGTATCGAGAACCAGAGGACATTGGTTTAAGGTGAGAGTGGAACGATTTAATAGGAACGTGAGAGATAACTTTTTTACACAAAGGATGAGAGGTATAAGGAATGAGCTGCCACAGGAGGTAGTTGAGGCAGGTATTATCACAACATTTTAGAAACATTTGGACAGGTACATGGATGGTACAGGTTTAAAGGGATATGGGCCAAATGCAGGCAGGTAGAACTTGTAGATGGGGCATGTTGGTCGGCGTGGGCAAGTTGGGTGGAAGGCCCTGCTTCCACACTGTATGACTTTAGCCATAATCTCCAGAGATGGTGCCCGATCCGCTGAGTTACTCCAGTACTGTGGGTCTTTTTTTGTAAACCAGCATCTATAGTTCCTTGTGTCTCCACGGTATTAGCAGTGTCTGGGTCAATATGAATGTCAGATCCAAATTCACTAAAGGGGAAGCAGAAATTGGTGGAAATACCAGGGTGGTACAGTGACTCAACTGGTACAGCTGTTTCCTCATAGTACCAGAGATCCAGGTTCAATCCTGGTTCTAAAACTGTTCTCTTCACAACTCTTCAGTTAGGTGAAGTATTGTGCCTACAAAGATTCAAGAGATACAACATGGAAATAGGTCTTTGACCCATCTTGTCCACGCCAACCAAAATGCCTCTCTACACAGAGGTGATCTCAAAGAGGTATAAAAAATCATGAGGGGGATAGATAGGGCGACTGCACGGAGTTTTAAAAAACCCCAGAGAAATTAGGTTTACGTTAAGAGGGGAAAGATTGAGTAGGAACCTGAGAGGCAACTTTTTCCACACGGAGGGTGGTAGGTATATGGAATATACTGTTATAATACTAACAACTACTTCCAGAGGAGGTAGTTGTTCGTATTATAACACCATTTAAAATACATTTGGATAGGTACATAGATTGGAAATGTTTAGAGGGATATGGGCCAAACACGGGCATGTGGGACTAGTGTAGATGGGGCATTTGGGGCCGAAGTGCCTGTTTCCATGCCCTAAACTCTCTCGAAACGAAATAAAATACCAAGATTCTAAGTCTATGGTGGAGGGTAAGGCTGGGCAGGGTGGTGGGATAATCCTGCAAATGAGTCGACAATGATTCAAGCCCTTGTATCAGTTGTGGGACCAAAGATTATCAGTGTCTTAAATCACTACCATCACAAAACACCCAGAGAGGCTCCCAAAAGATTTGGTAATTTATGATGTGTTAAAAAAAATGCAGAGTGACATAATCTAATGGGAAACAGACACCGTTGCGAATGGCGTATTACACAGACCATTGAGAGACAGCTGTGATAGTCCAGTTAAATATATATGAGTTGAAAGAGGGGGATTCACTATAGGGACATTCTAGGCACTGAACTGCAGGGTTCCATCTAAGTGTTGGAGTTTTAGTTGTCCATTAGGTTTAGGTTCAGGTTTATTATTGTCATGTGCACTGAGATACGATGAAAAGCTTTACTAGGTATACTATCCAAACAGGTCTGATAATACTATATATCAGTCGCACTTTACTGGACTTTATCTTGCTCTGAACATTATTCCTGTTATCCTGCATCTGGAAACTGTGGAAGGCTTGATACGATACGATACAATACGATGACACTTTATTGCCAGACCGAGGTCTGAAATTTGTTTTTGCATACAGCCATACAATACAATAAAGAACACAACACACAATAGAGTCCAACATGAAACATCCCCACACAGCAGAATCAAAAAGTTTCCCACTGTGAGGGAAGGCACCAAAGTCAGCCATCTGCCACTGATGTTCCTGATGTTCACCCGTGGACGGGGCCTCCGGCGCCCTCCGCAGTCGTCGCTACGGGCAGCCCGCCGCTCAGGCCCGCTCGCTGGGATGATGGAACTCCAGCATTGGAACGGAGGCCTACCTCAGCGGCTTGGACCTCCGAATCGGCCGCTTCCCACCGGAGTCCGCGGCTCCTGACGTCCCCACGGAGGCCCCGTCCCCGGGCGGAGATTCACGCTGGCGGGCCCTCGGCAAAGGGCCCCATGGACTCCGCGATGTCGGTCAGCGCCACCCGCGCTGGGAGCTCCGCGAACCACAGCTCCGCGATGTCGACGCTGAAGGCCCAACGCACTGGAGCTTCAAACGACGATCCAGGTAGGTATCGCCCGCTCCGCGGTGAATCCAGCACCGCATCGCCTCTGCCGAAGCTCTGGTCCAGTCCCCAGTCTCCGTTAGGAAAGGCCGCTCCAATCCAGTTGGTAGGCCGCGAGGAGGGGGGCGATGACGCGACTCGGAGGAATAGTCGCATCCTCGCCTGGAGGTGACTGGGAAGTGGTTCCCCCTTACCCTACGCCCCTCCCCCACATAAAAAACTAAAGAAATCTCCCAGACAAACTATTTAGACAAACTAAAATTTAAAAAAATGGACAGGCTGCAGGAAGAGGCTGCTCGCAGTGCAGCGCCCCCTTCTAACTGGAATCATGTAGAGCCTTTCTGCTGACTGGATAGCACACAATAAAAACGATTTCACTGTACCTCAGTACACGTGACAATAAACCAAACTAAATTACAATATGTCAAAGACAAGTACAATAGCGAGAGCAAAGGGGAAGATACAATGTGCAGAATACTGTTCTCAGATTTGTCACGCATCAGTTCCATAGACAAAGTCCAATGTCCACAATGGGGTCAAGGTGAAAACTAGCTTATGAAAGGAATGTTCAGAAGCCTGATAACAGAGGGGTCAAAGTTGTTCCCAAGCCTGATGGTGCACCCTTTCAAGCTTGTATATGTTCTGCCCAACAGGAGCCGGGATGGGACAAGTCTTTGATCGTGTTGGCTGCTTTTTCCGACACAGCATGGTGTAGATGGAGTCAATGGTGGAAAGTCTGGTCTGTATGATGGACTGTGCTACATCTACATCTCTCTGCAATTCGTTGTGGTCTTGGGCAGAGCTTTTCCCAAGCCAAGATGGGTATGCTACTTATGTGCGGGAAGGAACTGCAGATGCTGGTTTAAACCAAAGGTAGACACAAAAAGCTGGAGTAACTCAGTGGGTCAGAGGAAAGGAATAGGAATAGGTGACATTTCGGGTTGAGACGCTTCTTCAGACTGAGAGTCAGGGGAAAGGGAAACGAGAAGCATAGATGGTGAGAGAGATATAGAACAAATTAATGAAAGGCATGCAAAAAACTTACGATGATAAAGGAAAAAGGCCATATCTTTCATTCCTTGCAATTGTCCTGCAGGTGAAACAGACAACTTTGTGGACAATATATTTTTTTGATTCTAATATTTGCAGGTCCAGCATCTTTTTCATAAAGTAATAATAATAATGGATGGGATTTATATAGCGCCTTTCTATTACTCAAGGCGCTTTACATCGCATTATTCATTCACTCCTCAGTCACACTCGATGGTGGTAAGCTACTTCTGTAGCCACAGCTGCCCTGGGGCAGACTGACGGAAGCGTGGCTGCCAATCTGCGCTTACGGCCCCTCCGACCACCACCAATCACTCGCACACATTCACACACAGGCAAAGGTGGGTGAAGTGTCTTGCCCAAGGACACGACGACAGTATGCACTCCAAGCGGGATTCGAACTGGCTACCTTCCGGTTGCCAGCCGAACACTTAGCCCATTGTGCCATCTGTCGTCCCAGCCAAATGGGACGACAGATAAAGTGTCCTTTAGTGCACTCTCAATCCTCTAGTTTTCAGAAACTTTGTGTTGTAACTGGTTCATCTGCATTTGGGAGGATTGTGTGCAATTCAATTGCCAGGCAAGAGGTGTTCTTTCAACCAAGATATTAAATTCCTGGCCTCCTCACGAGGAATGCCTCAAATTTAGTGAAGCATAGTGGTGCAGTTGGTAGTGCCGCTGCCTCTTGGCACCAGAGACCCAGATTTGACCCGGATCTCAGGTACTGTATGCGTGGAGTTTGCATGTTCTCCCTGTGACCGCGTGGGTTCCCTCTGGGTTCTCCAGTTTCCTCCCACATCGCAAAAGATGTGTGGATTTATAGGTGAATTGGGCTGAATAGCCTACTCCTGCACCTATTGTCTATTGTCTATAATTGGCTTCTGTAATTTGTCGGGAAAGGGGGATAATATACAACTAGTGAGAACATGCAATCGATGGTTGGCGTGGACTTGTTGTGCCGAAGGGCCCGTTTCCATGCTATATCCTTCAACAAGAAAGTTGTGGATGTATTTGCTGTGCTGTTGTCTTTCACAGCCATGAACTAGAACTATATCTTCACACACAATGCACACAAGTGGCAAGGGATGAACAAGAAAGATAAAAATAATTTGTCAGCTCATCACAAATTGCAAAATTACTTTTTCTTCCCATTTTTGTTTTCTATCCTTAGTGGATAGATGGAAAATCGCAGTCCATCTGCTTGTCAGAGTTTAGCGGATTGAAATTCCAATCCCAAATTCCCTTCACAACGTGAGACTTCAAGAGGACCTGAACCACTAATGATATATTGCTTTTAACTAACATAATTAACACTTATTTGATGTAAAAATAAAAGGCGTCCAAGACTCACATTCAGCAAATAGGCTTTGCGGGATAATTTGTTTTAATGATTAAAGGCTGCAAAGATTAATTTATTTTACCAGTTCAAGGTGCACTTTTAAAATGAAGCTGTTCTGGCAAACATTTGTCTGTGGATAAACAAAGTGTGGCACAGTGGCGCAGTTGGTAGCGCTGCTGCCGCACAGCGCCAGAGGCCCAGGTTCAATCCTGACCTCGGCTGCTGTGTGTGTGGAGTATGCACATTCTCCTTCTGACCACTATAGGTATCCTCTAGGTGCTCTAGTTTCCTCCCACATACCAAGACGTGTGGGTTTGTCAGTTAATGGACCTCTGTAAATTACCCCTAGTGTGTAGGGAGTAGATGAGAAAGTGGGATAACACAGGATTAGTGTGAGCAGGTGGAGAAACTCAGCGGGTGAGGCAGCATCTATGGAGCGAATGAAATAGGCAACGTTTCGGGTTGAAGCCCTTCTTCAGACCCCTCTTCCGTCTGAAGAAGGGTTTCAACCCAAAACGTTGCCTATTTCCTTCGTTCCATAGATGCTGCCTCTCCCCGTTGGATTGCAACCTTGTCGTGGTCGGGGAGCTTGTGTGTCTCAGTGACCCCTAGAGCTATGCCAGCGGGAGATTCGTCTCCTGTTAGGGTCTCCCATGCTGGACAGGTCGAAGGGTAGAGGCGAGACGAAGAGCGATCCCACCGGTCCTCCAGGTTGGGGGTTGAGCACAGGGCTAACAACCCTGTCTCGTAGAACAAATATGCTACGGAAACAGCAACTGAAGGAATCAACACTACTGGACGTGATGGACTTCCAGGGCTATCGACAGATGCTGGGATGAATGTCAACCAGACAGCATCCCAAGAATAGCCCTGCACTGGACACCAGAAGGGAAAAGGAAAAGAGGGAGACCTAAAACCACCTGCGTCGAACTGTAGAGAAGGAAATGAAAACAATGGACATGACCTGGGGTGGTGTCCAGAAGCCATCCCAGAACAGGCAGGAGTGGAGGACCTTCATTGCTGCCCTACATGCCAGGAGGCATAATAGGCAGTAAGTAAGTAAGTAAGTAAGTAATAGATGCTGCCTCACCCGCTGAGTTTCTCCAGCATTTTTTGTCTACCTTTGGATTTTCCAGCATCTGCAGTTCCTTCTTAAACATTAGTGTGAGCAAGTTTCGTTTAGAGATACAGTGTGGAAACAGGTCCTTCAGCCCACCAAGTCCGCGCCGACCAATAACCACCTGTTCACACTAGTTTTATACTACGCATTAGGGACAATTGACAGAAGCCAATTAACCTACAAACACGTCTTTAAGTATGAGAGGAAACTGGAGGACCTTGAGAAAGCCCACGCGGTCCCAGGGAGAACGTACAAACTCCATTCAGACAGCACCCGTAGTCTGGATAGAACCTGTGTCTCTGGTGCTTTAAAGCTGTAACTCTACCGCTGCGCCATTGTGCCGCCCACATATCAGAGATCAATGGTCGGCGTGGGTCGAAGAGCCTGTTGCCACGCTGTATCTCTAAACTAAAACAAAATGAAAACCCAATACACTGGAATTTGTCGTCACCAAGTATTGATCGTTAAGGAGCTTTCTCTCCTTAATTCACGCCAGAGACTTTAACACAAACCCCTCAAGTGAAGCTCCAGTGAAGTACTGAGGATATCTTGGATTGTCCAAATTGCTGCTTTCCAAATGAAACATTAAAATGAGGCTTTGTATGTCCTTGCAGCTGAATAAAGCCACTTAGGCACATTGTCAAGGAAATTAAGAACCTAATCCCCTTAATTATTTGTTGTGTGGCTTTGGAGAAGAGCAACATGATATCTTACAGCCAGGAGACAACCACAACACAAGATGATTATCTGGTTGGACTCATGTTGCTGTTTGTGGGGACTTGCTATGTACAAACAAGCTGCTACATTACCTACCAATGATGATCGTAACTAACTCTCTGTTTACGAGGCATTTTTAAAAGCCGTAAAAACTATCTAAATACGGAGAGACAAAGAGTTATACAGCACAGAGCCAGGCCCCAGTGTCTGTGCCAACCATCATATGTGGAACTGCTGCCTTACAGCTTCAACAGGCCAGGATTTCAATCCTGACCAACCCCCCAGCGCTGTTTTTGTGTGGAGTTTGCATGTTCTCCCTGTAACCTCACTAGATTTCTTCGGGTGCTCCAGTTCCCTCCCACATATGAAGAATGTGAGGGGGAGAGGAGCTAATTGGCCTATGTCAATTGTCCCCAGTGTGTCCGTGAGTGGTAGAATCTGATTTAGTTGATGGGAATGTTGGGGGGAATAAAATGGGATGAATGTGAATGGGTGCTTGATGAACAACATGGACCATTTACGGCCAATTCGATATTTCTCCTTATCTGACACTCTTTTTACTCCTTTGTCATTTTTCTCCACCCATCTGCCAACCCAACCCCCCACACTAAGAGAGGGCCCTAAACAAAATGTGGTCTGTTCATTCCTTGCATAGATGCTGCCTAACCTGCTGTGTTGAAGATTCCAGCACCTGCAGTTTCTTGTGTCCCTGCCACCTGTATCCAACAATCACTTGCCAGGCTTTGTCCTGTCCCCATCTATCTCTTCCAGCTTTCTCTCCCAATTATACAATCAGTTTGAAAAAGAGTCCCAACACTAAATGCCACTTATTCATTCCCTCCACATTGTTGCCTCTCCATCGAGTTCCTCCAAGACTTTGTGTCTTGCTCAAGATTCCAGCATCTGCAGTTCCTTATGCCTCCAGACTCTGGGAAACCTATCCCTGCAATATCTGCTACTTTCCATGGTCAGAAAAGCAGGAATAAACCATGATTTTGCTAACACAAGGAACTGCAGAAGCTGGTTTATGAAAAAAACAGACTAAATATTAACTAAAATAAATATTATGTACTGGAGTAACTCAGTGGATCAGGCAGCATAACTGAACAACATGACTAGGCGACATTTCAGGTCTCAAGTATGGTCCCGACCCAAAACATTACCTATTCATATTCTCCAGATATACTGCCTGACCCTCTGAGTTACTCCAGCAGTTTGTGCCTTTTTTCATGGTTTTGCTCCTGCTCGGACTCACTGAAACATTCATGTTGGTTCCAAACCTATATTCCAGGTCTGCAGTTCAATTGTGGACACAGCCCAGACCATGGCTTTGTGCAAGGGAGGTCTTACTTGTCAAATTTGCTAAAATTGCTAGAATAGTGACAGGCTTGGATAGAGTGGATGTGGAGAGGATGTTGCCACTGGTGGGAAAGTCTAGGACGAGAGGTCATAGGCTCAGAATCAAAGAAACATTCTTTTAGGAAGGAGACGAGGAGGAGTGTCCTTAGTCAGAGGGTGGTGAATCTGTGGGATTCTTTGCCACAGAAGGCTGTGGAGGCCAAGTCAGTGGATATTTTTATGGCTGAGATAGATTCTTTATTAGTATAGGTGTCAGAGGTTATGGGAAGAAGGCAGAGAAATGGGGTGAGGAGGGAGATATAGATCAAACATAATTGAATGGCAGAGTAGACTTGATGGGTTGAATGGACTAATTCTACTCCTATCACTAATGACATTATGATCACACAAACCAACCTCCTCTTCTATTAACTCCATCTACATCTGCCTATAGGCCAGCACGATGGCACAGCAATTGAGTGACTGCCTTACAGCACCAGAGACCCGGGTTTGATCCTAACTACGGGTGCTGTCTGTACAGAGTTTGTACAGGTCTCCCCGTGACCACGCGGGTTTTCCCAGAGTGCTCTGGTTTCCTCCCACTCTCCGAAGACGTACAGGTTTGTAGGTTAATTAGCTCAGTTGAATATTATAAATTGTCCCTTGTGTGTGGGATAGTGCTAGTGTACGGGGTGATTGCTGGTCTGTGGGAATTCGTTGGGCCAAACGAGTTTCCATGCTGTATCTTTAAACTGAGCTAAACTAAACTTCACACTGCCTCGGCAAGGTCACCAGCACAATCAAGGATGTCTCACCCCAGCCACTCCATCTTCTCCTCTCTCCCATCAGGCAAGAGGTACAGAAGTAACAAAAGATACATAGGCACACTCAACAAAAAAAGCTTTTCACTGTACCTCGGTACACATGACAATAAATAAAATCTAAACTATAGTACTCGATGTTTGACATTGCAGCATCTAGTTTATGAAGGGTCAGTTAATTCTGCCGGCTAAATTAATGCCCGATTTAAAAATGTACATAAAAGGACTAACTTAAGGCAAACAGAGGTTCTTTCAAGCACAGGCAATCTCCGATTCAAATCACTTATCATGCAAAACAAACAACCAACATAAAACCTTGAACAAACAAACATGGCTGCGGTCAGTTTAATGAACAATTTATACTTAAAACCTTGACGAGGGTTTCCCCTCCCCCTCTCCCCCTGCACCACCAAAATGGTTAATTGAGGCAGAATCTGAATGCTTGAATGTAAACATGCTCAAAGCTCATCAGAGATCCAGTAAACACAAGCTGGATCTAAAGCAGAACCCATCCTCTGGCAAAGGTCAATGGAGCCAACTTTAACTTCAATGCTATTGTGGTATTTCTAAAATACAGCACAGTTTGATAACTTTCTCTCTGTAATTATCATTAAAACTAACTTACCTTTACCAGGCCCACAGCAAAAACTGTAGAAACAATGAACTGCAGATGCTGATTTACACATAAGGGTATAAGTGCTGGAGTAACTCAGCGGGTCAGGAAGAATCACAGAACATGGAAAAGTGACATTTCAGGTCAGGACCCTTCTTCAGTAAATAGTGGCCTTGCGAGCAATCATCAAAGACCCAAACCACCCTGATCACGCTCTCATTACACTCGTGCCATTGGCGTGAAGGCACAGAAGCCTAAAAACCATGACCACCAGGTTCAAGAATAGGTTCAACCCAACAACAAAGTTTGTGAACACTACACAACAATAACCTCAACTGTAAACCATGGACTTGGGTTTTATTTTGCACTAGCTTATTAATGGCACCACAGTGATGCAGCGGTAGAGTTGTTGCCTCACAGTGCCAGAGACCCAGGGTCGATCCTGGCCACAGGTGCTGTCTGTATGGAGTTTGCACGTTCTTCTTGTGACTGCGTGGGATTCCCCTGGATGCTCCAGTTTCCTCCCATATTCCTAAATTGTGCAGGTTTATAGGTTAATTGTAGGATAGAACAAGTCTACAGATAATAGAAACTAAATGCTGGAATAACTCAGCGGCTCAGGCAGCGTCCCTGGAGAAAACGAATAGGCGACGTTTCGGGTCAGAACTCTTCTTCAGATTGGTTTCAGGGTGATTAATTGCAGGTCGGTACGGGCTAAGTGGGCTAAAGAGCCTGTTTCCATGCTGTATCTCTAAAACTAAAACTTAATCTTAAACTAAAAGCCAAGAAACCCGAAAATTATCTTATCTTATAACTATTAAAACTCTGATCTTGGATGTGGATGTATTTGTGTATGTGTGCGTGTGCGTGTGCATGTGTGTGTTTATTTGTGTGTGTGTATGTGTGTATTCATTTGTGTGTGTGTGTATGTATTTGTGTGTGTGTGACATGTTTATCTGTGATTCACATATCCTCGAAAACATGACCCACTAAAGGTGACAATTTTACATATTCCGATGGAGATTTACCTCATGATGTCAAAAATCGTCTCATCTGAAAATTGGATTCAATATTTCTTGAGTTATTTATTAAAATTGTTCACAAATCTGAAATATTTTTTAAAGTTAATGAGCCGATGATGTCACAATAGCTCTGCTCCTCGCGGCCCGCTGCGCACAGTTTTCAATGCGTAGCCTGCTGGGCACTGTTTTTGCATGTACTGCAAGTTACGTCACCCCCACGCACCCCCCCCCCCCCCCCCTCCTTCCCGTCCCGACTCACAGTCTTTTTGACACATCCCACTCACAGTCGACTCTCACTCGGCCGGCCGTCCGCAGCACCCCTCCCCGCCCGGAAGGCCACCAAATTCAAGTGCAGTTTCATTCCATTTCAAGCAGGGTGCAAGGCCACTAAAGACAGCGAGTCATGATCTCTCCCTCCTCCATCTTTCAGAGACTGTCACACCCACACTTCTGGGTTTTATAGTCCCTCCCCCCTCCCATCCGAAGGGGCGTGGCCTTCATGGCGTGATTGACAGGAGAGAGAATTTCAACATTTTTTAAACACTAATAACTCTTTTATTTTTCATCGATGGGAAAAATCCTAGGCACCTGATGAACGGAGGGGGACTCTGAGCAAGATAGCCAAAAATTACAGCCGTACGTGGTAGCGTTTTTTCTAAAATCAATATAAAGCTCAAACAGGAAGTGGTCAAGATTAGACTTTTAATTATGTAGAAGGCAAGGCAAGTTTAATTAGGCAAGGCAACTTTAATTAGGCAACACAGTTTTAGCATTTCCAAACCAAAGGCAACACAGTTTTAGCATTTCCAAACCTAAGGCAACACAGCTTTAGCATTTCCAAAGCAAAGGCAACACAGCTTTAGCATTTCAAAACCAAAGGCAACACAGCTTTAGCATTTCAAAACTATATTTTCAAACCACATTAAGGGCATTGACAGGTCAATAAAACCACTCACAGATTAGTAGACATGTGTTCAGTGTTATTCACAGCTCAGACTGAGAGACGTGACCCTCTCGCTCCCCCATCTTGCAGAGACTGACTGAGGCACTCAACACTTCCAGGTTTTATAGTCCCTCCGGAAGACGCGTGGCCTTCAGGAGAGAGAATCTCAACATGTTTTAAACAATAATATTTCTTTTATGTTTCATCGATGGGAAAAATCCTCTTGTCTTGCGCAGCGGAAGGGGACTCTGAGTAAGATGGCCAAAAATCACAGCCGTAAGTGGCAGCGTTTTTTCTAAAATCAATATACAGAACAACAGGAAGTGGTCAAGATCAGACTTTTAGTAATATAGAATATCAAGGGGGGTGGTTAGTGCATGTGGGGGGGGGGGGGAAGGTGGTTAGGGTGTGTGTGACGCCGCAGGCCGCCCCCCCCTGCCCCCCTGCAACTGCGCGTTGAGGGGACGAGACCCAACGGGTCCCCCTTGGTCTAGTTACATTTAAAATAGCCTACTGGATTATAGTAAAACCCCATTGTTGGAGTTTGAGTTTAATTTACTGTCACGTGTACCGAGGTACAGTGAAAAGCTTTTGTTGTCACTGGAAAGACAACACATGATTACAATCAAACCATCTACAGTCTACAGATACATGGTAAAAGGAATAATGTGAATAATGTTTAGTGCAAGATAAAGCCAGTAAAGTCCGATCAAAGATAGTCGGGTCTCCAATGAGACCACTCTCTAGGTGTGGGGAGGAAGGTTTAGTTGCCTGATAACAGCTCAGATGAAATTGTCCATGCATCTAGAGGTGTGTGTTTTCACACTTCTACACTTTTTGCCCGATGGGAAAGGGGAGTAGCTGGGTTGCGGCTCGTCCTCGATTATGCTGGTTGCATTGCGGAGGCAGTGTGAGGTGTAAATGAAGTCAATGGAAAGAAGGGTTGGTTTGTGTGATGGTCTGGGCTGCCTCCACAACTCTCAGCAATCTCTTATGATCTTGGATGTAGCTGTTCCCAAACCATGCTGTGATGCATCTAGATAAAATGCTTTCTATGGCGCATCTACGGAAGCTGGTGAGATTTGTTGGGGTCATGCCAAACTTCCTAACCCTTTTGAGGAAGTAGAATGAACATAAAAAATGAAAGGAAGTAGATGGGACTTAGATCTGCCAAGATGGGCAGTGTGGACGGATCCGACTTTGCTAACAGCTCTTGAACAGTCAATGTTATTACCACATGCCCCAAGTAGCAGACTGTTCCATTCCCCAGTACTAACATCATTCACCTCCATAAATTCACAGTAAAAATAAATTACATCACAGTATACTTGAGACATCCTTAGCCCTTAATCATGTCATCTAGCCTTCTGAACTCTTATTTCATATCCTGGGTATTTGAAAGCTTTTTGAATCACTCAACTATAATAATCCTTCATAAGATTATGAAGCTTACAATTTATGACAAACCTTTGGGCCATTCTGACTGTATGTTCAGCTGGAAAAACATTGTACCCGAGGAGGACTTCACTTGAAGAACCTCTAAGAGGGCCGCGTGGTGACACAATGTGTCAGGGGGCACCTACAGAGAAACATCACGTTCACTTCATCCGTTTATGACTTCCAGAAGATAGACACAAAAAGCTGGAGTAACTCAGCAGGACAGACAGCATCTCTGGAGAGAAAGAATGGGTGACATTTCGGGTTGAGACCCTTCTTCAGACTAGTCTGGGGAAAGGGAAACGAGAAATATAGACAATGTTGTAGAGAGATAAAGAATAATAAATGAAAGATGCAAAAAAGTAACGATGATAAAGAAAACAGGCCATTGTTAGCTATTTGTTTAAGAAGGAACTGCAGATGATTGAAAATTGAAGGTGGACAAAAATGCTGCAGAAACGCAGCGGGTGAGGCAGCGAAGAAAATAGGCAACGCTTCGGGGAAGAAGGGTTTCGACCCGAAACGTTGCCTATTTCCTTCGCTCCATAGATGCTGCCTCACCCGCTGAGTTTCTCCAGCATTTTTGTCTAACATTGGTAGCTATTTATTGGGTGAGAAAGAGAAGCTAGTGTGACTTGGGTGGGGCAGGGATGGAGAGAGGGAATGCCGGGATTTCTTGAAGTTAGAGAAATCAATACTCATACCACTGGGCTGTAAACTGCCCATGCGAAATACGAGATGCTGTTCTTCCAATTTGTGTTTAGCCTCACTCTGACAATGGAGTAGACCCAGGACAGAGATGTGTCGGAATTGGAAGGAGAATTAAAGTGTTCAGCAACCGGGAGATCAGGTAGGTTCAGGTGGACTGAGCGAAGGTGTTCAGTGAAACGATCACCCAGTCTACATTTGGTCTCGCCGATGCATAAGAGTCCACATCTTGAACAGCGGATACAGTAGATGAGGTTGGAGGAGGTGCAAGTGAACCTCTGTCCAACCTGAAAGGACTGTCGTGGTCCCTGGACAGAGTCGACGGAGGAGGTATAGTGACAGGTGATGCATTTCCTGCAGTTGCAGGGGAAGGTACCTGGGGAGGGGATCAGTTAACCAGGTAGTTGCGGAGGGAACGATCTCTGTGGAAGGGGGAAAGGGGTGGAGATGTGAAGATGTGACTAGTGGTGGGATCTCGTTGGAGGTGGCGAAAATGTTGAAGGATTATGTGCCTGTTTTCGTGCTGTATCTCTAAAGTCTAGACATTCAGCTTCATTGTACATGCTGTTCATGGGCCAGTGATATTGAGGTGCTGAATGACGAATGGTGCATGTACTCCCCTGGAGTTACAGGGAAGATGAACCTAGCAGATAAACTCCTTGATTACTGCTGAACACGCACAATTGCAAAATGCATGCCGGTAGATGATGGATCATAAGATGATTTGGCTCACCACTCAACAAGAACTATCCTCCCTAGATTGTCTTACTATCTTGAAGAGTGGGAAGACTAACAGTGAATGAGGTGAGGAGGAAAAGATTTAATGGGAGGGAACCTGAGCGGCAACTTTTTTTTACACAAAGGTTCGTAGGTATATGGGTCGAGCTGCCAGAGGAGGAAGTTGAGGCAGGGCCAACCACAATGTATAAGAAACATTTGGACAAGTACGTGGCTAGGATTGGTTTAGAGGGATATGGGCCAAACGCAGGCAGGTGGGACTAGTGTAAATGGGGCATGTTGGTCGGTGTGGTCAGATTGGGCTGAAGGACCCATTTTCATGTTGTATGACACAATGAATCAAAATTTCCCAGAAAGAAAATGATGGAGAATTGTGATAGCCACCATTTTGAGGCTATTTAGAGAAGTAAGCTATAAAATCAGTCATGATTATGTTACATGTACTGATGTTCTCAAATTCCACCATGGAAGTATGAATATTTGAACTTCCTCTAAAAAAAAGATACAAACAAAAGTGACCAGAAGGTTGACAGACTGTCATGTAAAACGTTGCTTCACTAATTCCTTAAGACCATAAGACATCGGAGCAGAATTAGGCCATTCAACCTATTGAGTCTGCTCAGCCATTCAATCAGAGCTACTCTATTTTTCTCTCTCAACCCCATTCTCTTGCCTTCCCCCCATAACCTTTGACACCCTCACTAACACAAGAACCTGTCAATCTCCACTTTAAAAATACTCAATGTCTTGGCCTCCACCATTGTGTGTGGCAATGAATTCCACAGATTCACCACCCTCTGGCGAAATAAATTCCTCCTCACCTCCATTCTGAGGCTGTGCCCTCTGGTCCTAGGCTCTCACTCTACTGGAGCCTTGTATATTCCCTACTGATATAGATGGCAGATTACTTTCCCTGATAGACAAGAATGAACACAGAGAAAGGCAGAAACTACGTAGCTGCAAGTCAGGCAGCATCTTGGAGAAGATGGATGTGATGTTTTGTGTCGGGACCCTTCTTCAGACTGAACAAGGATGAACCTTATGCAGTGTCCTTATGAGATTGATCAACCACCAGTCATAAATTATTACTTGCTTCAGATCCCTTAGGAAAATATACTAAACACCAACAGAAATGTTTGTTAAGATGCTATGAAATTTGACGAGATTTAAGGAGGCTGTACGGGGCTGAGGAACTATAAGGTTGGAGGATGTGGAGGAGCGATCGTCAGAAGTAGGGTCCCAATCTAAAACATGCGATGCTGCCTGACCTGCTGAGTTACTCCAGCACTCTGTGTCTTTGTTTGAAACAGGCTGGGATTAGCAGTAAATCTTTTGGCAAGATCCTCAGCAATGAAAGAAAAGACATACAGTAGCCAAACAAGCTGATTGATTTCATAAGTATCGTGCTTGTCCTTCTGGGGCAACAAGACTCATATCTTCAGGAAGCCCATGCCACTACTTTGGACTTTAGAGATACAGCATGGAAACAGGCACTTCGGCCCATCGAGTCCATGCCGACCAGCGATCGCCCCCATATACGAATACCATCCGACACACTAGAGACAATTTAGAATTTACAGAAGCCAATTAACCTACAAACCTGTACATCTTTGGAATTCGGGAGGAAACCAAAGCAGCCCGGTAAAACGCAAGTGGTTACGGGGAGAATGAACAAACTCCGTACAGACAGTCAATGCACATAGATCGAACCCGGGTTTCTGGCGCTGTAAGGTAGCAGCTCTACCGCTGCGCCATTGTGCCGCCCCAATGTGGCAGATTCTGCTCTTCACAGTATCCTTCAGGTCACCAGTGGTACGGATATGCAATGCTGACTTTGCAACAATGTCTAGGGAATTGGTACTGAAGCTTGAAATCAAGCACCACCAGACTCAAGAACAGCCTCTTCCCCTCTGTTATCAGGCTATCGAATAGTCCCCCCATGAGCTAGGGTACTGCCCAATTGTCCTCTGCCCCATTGATGATGTTGGACTTTGCCTCTGGAACTAATGCGCTACACTGCTGAGAACTATATTCTTCACTCTGTGCCTTCCCCTTTGCTCTATCCACTGTACTTGAGTTGGATTTGATTGTATTTTTTCTGGTATATCTGATTTGTTCAGAATAATTTGATTCAAGATGGCACTTAAGCCAGGCGACCCCTTGCGTGCTAGTCCCAGAAGGGGATCTTATATAATCCCTTCTTTTAGACCTTTATTTAGCATTTATCCTCTGGACACTGTGGATGGCTGGATTGTAATGATGTATAGTCCTTTCACTGACTGGATAGCATGCAACAAAAAAGTTTTTCTCTGTACCTTGGTACACATGACAATAATAATCTAAATTAAACTAGCATGCAAAATTAAGCTTTTCATTGTACCTTGGAACACGTGACAATAATAAACATAAACTTAATTAGAATTATTTTTTTTTTAAGTTTGATGAGGTGTTAACCTGGCTGAGTGCTTGGAAATTGTTTGGCTATGCTTGCTGGTCAATATTAAATTGTATTCAGATGCCCTCTATGGGTAGTACATTAAATAGTAATTACCTGGATCTGTAATTTTTAAGTTAGCTCAATCGGTGAATGGTTACTACACGGACACAGTCCATTCAGCCTGTTGAGTCCATACTGGCCCATTTTAAAAATCAAGTAAGGCTCACTTCACCATTCTCTTTCCCGCAGCTCTGTAATTCTGCAATTTATTTTCTTTTAGTTGTTTACCCAGCTATTGTTTGAATGCTCCAAATGACACTCCATTTCTCCAGCACAGTGGCGCAGCTGGCAATGCTGCTATCTCTGACCTCCAGTGAATCAGGTTTGATCCTGACCTCTGCTGTCTATGTGGTGTTTGCACGCTATTCCTATGATCGTGTGGGGTTTCTCTAGAGTCGTCCTGTTTCATGCCTCATTCTAAAGACGGGCGTGTCAGTAGGTTAACTAGCCTCTGTAAAATGTCCCCTAGTGTGTTGATGAGTGGTAGAGTTGATGGGAATAGACAATAGACAATAGACAATAGGTGCAGGAGTAGGCCATTAGATAGGAATGTGGGGTGAATGCAATGACATAGAATCATACAGCACAGAAACAGGCCCTTTGGCTCACCACGTCATGCGACCATTTCTTTCAAGAAATGGGATATGTAAATGGGTGGTTGATGGTCAGCATGACCTCGATGGGCTGAATGGCCTTTCTGTGCTATGTAACTCCATGATTCTATGAGCCTTCATATGTTTCATGTTCAAGGAACAGAATTTGGCCATTTGGCCCATCAAGTCTACTCCGCCATTCAATCATGCCTTATCTATCTTGAATGGAGGTGCTGGCTTGAAGGGCCGAATGGCCTACTCCTGCACCTATTTTCTATGTTTCTATATTGCACTAGAGGAAACATGCTTTCAACATCCACTCTATCCAGGCCACTCACTATTTCTGTAACTTTCAATGAGGTTCCCTTCTAAACTCCAGCGAGTACAACCAGGACTGTGGTCGATACCCGACTCCTTGATTTCTTGTGTATAGGTATAATAATTCTAAATCTGCTATGATGACATTACACACGAAGGCATTGTGTAATGTCCTTTACATGGTGTCTACTCCTAATAACCGAGTTACTAATTTATTGTTTTCATCAACAAATCTAGCTCTGATGGCAAAATAGTTAAATTTAAACGCTCATCATATGTTAACTCAATCATTCCTGGGATCATTCTCGTAAACACTCTTAGTCAGTCTCGTTGGATCGAGAGTGTTTCTCTTCCACTTTGGTTTTAAGCAGGATAATGAGGCCAGTGTAGAAACCTTTATGATTTTGAAAGTCCCTCTATCTGATCACATCACAACCTAAAGTGCTGGATAATCGCAGCAGGTCAGGCAACATCAATGAAGGGAATGGACAGGCGACGTTTTGAGTCGGAGTCCTTCTTCAGTCTAAAGAAGGCTCTCGACCCAAAACACAATTTGTCCTTCCCTTTCCGGATGCTGCCTGACCAGCGATCCCCAAACACTAACACTATCCTGCACACTGAGGACAGTTTACAACTTTACCGAAGCCAATTAACCAACAAACCTGTACGTCTTTGGATTGTGGGAGGAAACCAGCACCCGGGGAAAATCCACGCGGTCACGGAGAGAACGTACAAACTCCGTACAGACAGCACCAGTAGTCAGGATCAAACCCAGGTCTCTGGCGCTGTAAGGCAACAACTCTACCACTGCGCCACCATGCCACCCCAATTCCTTGTGTTTTGCGCAGGATTCCAGCATCTGCACATCACAACCTTCTCTGCACCAGATTATACTGTCTATATTCTAATTAACGTCCTGGAACCATTTTGTTAAATCTCTTCAGCATCCTCTCCAAAACCTTCATCTCTTTACAAGACACAGAGCTGGAGTAACTCAGCAAGTCAGTCAGCTAAGTCACGACCTGTCCCACTAAATTGCTCCAGCACTTTACCTCGGGTACACGTGACAATAATAAATCTAAACCTAAATATGGCACTGTAGACACAAGGAACTGCACGAAACAAAAGAAACAAGTGCTGGAGTAATTCAGCAGGTCAGGCACCATCCCAGGAGAACATGGATGGATGATGTTTTGGGTTGGGATCATGGAGAACACAGATAGGTGACATTTCGGGTCCGTCCCTTCTTCAGTCTGAAGAAGGATCCAAACCCGAAACGCCACCTATTCATGTTCTCCAGGAATGCTGCCTGACCTGTTGAGTTACTCCAGCACTGTGTCTAAATATAGTTCTGGTGTGGGTCTTGGTTCAATGCCAACACTCTGTGCCATAGATAGACACAAAGTGCTGGAGTAACTCAACGGGCCAGGCAGCATCTCTGAAGAACAGGGAGAGGTGATATTTCAGGTCAGAGACCGTTCTTCAGACCTGATTAGAGAACGTCATCTATCCTATACCTCCAGAGATGCTGCCTGACTCGCTGAGTTATTCCAGCACTGTGAGTCTATCTTTGGTACCATCTGCAGTTTCTATACTCTGGGCCATCTTTCACATGCGACTCTGGAGCCCATTTTACCGATGACCTTGGCAGTGATGGTGTCTGCCTCCCGTTAAGTTTATTATTGTACCGAGATGGAGTGGTACAGATGCTGAAAGTGGAGTAAAAACGCGAAGGAAGAAGGACAAAATATAAAATGCAAAGCTGCAGGATGAAACCTGGGTGCAATTGACCGGCGGGTGGGGGGAGGTGAGATGGAATTGACAATAGCGTAGAGTTGCACCGAAGACGTGTTAACACTTGCAAGAACTGGGGAGGCAGCGGCACACAGAGAGAGAGAGAGAGAGAGAGAGACTCACCAAGCCCTCGCACGTCGACAGGGCCACCAAGGAAGCGCCGTGGTGTCTAACAGATCCTTGGTAGAAGCAGCTAGCTTGCGAGGAGGGGATGTTTCGCTCCGTGACCCCGTCCGTGCCCAGAGTGGACACCGAAAAACCTGTCGCCAGCAGACGGGAGGGGTTCAAATCCAGGATCAGTTCTTGCCCCGGGAGAGACAGTTTGTAGTGCAGGGACTCTGAAGGTGCTGATCTTTTCTGCCGGCTTCTCGACAGCTCATCCCCCCCAGGACCAATTTCAACAGGCGTCACCAATAAATAATCTGTAAGCGGTAAAAGATCCTTACAGAAAGTGGCGTGATATTTAACTTTTCCCCCAACACTACACAAAATAGCTCTCCTGAACATATATTCAATGTGTTATATTAGAACATTTGTCACCTGCATCACAAGCCATAACTTTGCTCATAACAATGTTTGATTACAATTCACAAACATTTAATTGCCCCGTTGAAACCAATATTTTTGCAAGGTGACCGAAATGAAAAAAACTTTTTTTTTTGTTCACGAAGGAATTGATTAACCCCCTCCTCCCCAGAGTCAATTTTACCACCCATAACCTTCCCAGACGCCAGGAGCAAGGAATTCCGAAAAGACCCTGTAGACTCAAGATACTGCAGATCCTGGAATCTTGAGCACAACCCTGGAAGAACTCTGCGGGTCAGGCAGCATTTATGGAGGGAAATGTACAGGTGTCCTTTCGGCTCGGAGATCTCCAGTAATATTTCAGTCCAGGCATGCTGCCGAAACAGCTATTACTTAGACACAGCACGGAAACAGGCCCTTCGGCCCACCGAGTCCACACTGACCCGTTCACACTCGTTCTATGTTATCTCACTTTCTCACACACTCCCTACACACTAGGGGGCAATTTACGAGGGCCAATTAACCTACAGACCTTTGGATGTGGGAGGAAACCGGAGCAAACCCTCACGGTCGCAGGCAGAACGTGCAAACTCCACACAGACAGCGCCGCTAGGTCAGGATCGAGACAGCGGCTTCACCAACTGCGCCACCACTGAATTCCTCCAGCAGTTTGGGGGCATCCCTCCTCCCCCAACTGAACCCTGTCTCTTCCACCCCCCACCTCCACCGCCCCGCACCAATCTGAACTGGGCTGTGGGAGTCGTTTATCAAAGGGGTTAGACACAAAATACTGGAGTAACTCAGCAGGTCAGGCAGCATCTCTGGGGGGGGGGGGGGGGGGGGGATGATGTACAAGCGTCTTTTGGACTCGGAACTGCTTGACTGCCCACAACTCCGACGCGGAGCTCCGGTGAACTGCAAATTCCCAGCTCCCACAAGCGTGCCGAGGCAGGGTTGCGAGATACAATCCCAGCCCTGGACTGACGTTGATCTCGTTCAGGCAGCGAGTAATAAAGAATATCTATAAACGCGTGTGTGCGGGCGTTTCTGTTCTCTCCATTTGCCTCTCCACATGCAAGTGTATCTGCGTCTCGGGGACTGTGACTCTCAGTTACGAGTCTGCAAATCCCTGATTTATACATCTACCTTGACGGGTCTTTCGCTGACCGTGAGTTCTTGTGCGTCTCTTTGTGTGTGTGTGTGCCTTCCAGCGTGTGTGTGTGAGAGAGAGTTGTCTATGTGCACGCGTGTCTACAGTAATATATCTCTGTGCTGGTTTCTGAAAATCAGCGCTAGTAGTCCTATACGTTATATACTAGTAGTCGTATATAAGCACCTTATATACTAGTAGTCGTATATAAGCTAGTAGTCGTATATCAGCACAGTCCACGACTGTGTCAATCCTATCTCCTGAACTGTCTCTACCATCTATCTCCCCTCCACCCCATCGGTACGAAGAAAGGTCGCCTCTTCGTGTCCCCCCTCCCCTCCCCTCCCCTCCTCCCCTCCTCCCCTCCACAGTTGCTGCCTGTTCCTCCAGCACTTTGTACGTTTTTATTGGTTCGAGATTCCAACATCTGCAGCCTGTTGTGTCTCCACTCTCTCTGTATGAGACTTTTTCCAGGGTCAAAACATCCCCCTCACCCTGCATCTCCACGTTATCTGTTTCACACTTTGCAACGCCCTCGCTATGCATCCGCGAACACATCTCCCTCCCGACTGCGAGAAGGGTCTGCATTTACAAACCATTGTTTATCCCCATGTTGTCACGACCGTGAGGCGATCCCCGGCTTTCAGAAGCAGCGCTGCAGAAATGCAGAACCTGCAAAATACAGCAGAGAACAAAAGTAAGTCAACGTTGAAACAGTTAAAAGGCTGAGCACCAAGTTTATAAATACACCGTGTACTATAAAAAAAAAACTTTCATTAAAGTTAATAAATTACAAAAAAAGATTGTATTCATAGCACCTGCCTGCATAATATTACTAAGCCAGAACGCTGTCAAAAGTTGCACTGCAGAACCGCTGAATGGTGTAGGTACATTCCATATCGCCAGGGTCAGACCATCCATTTTTGCACTTCATCCACACCAGTTTTGTTTTAAATGCAGCTGTCCACTTAAATCCCGCAACACGAATGTACGGGTGAATTTCGCAAACGTGGGCAAGGTTGGTTCAACATCTTGGGTCGTGCTGCTTCTCCTGCAGGTTTTGGCGGTGGTTTGCAGAGGGTGTTCTTGCTTTTGCATTGACCGGTGTGCGAGGATTTGAGGGAGAAGGTGAGGGGAGGGAGGGAGAGAGAGGGAGAGCGCTGCGGCAGTCTTGCTGCCTGGAAAATGCGATGCTCCTCTCTTGCCTGTCTTTGCCCGGTTCTATGAATGGGGAGGCAATCTGAACTCGCTCTCACTTGCCAAGCCTGGGGACCAATCATCGGGCGGCAATGTGCACGTAATCTCCATCCTATTTCACACACACAGGATTCATCCTGCATTTCCTGATCTTGCCCCTTCTCCACTGCCAAGGGTCTGTCATTCACATTGAAGGTGTGTGCTATCCCGACCACTTTAAACCTTTTGTGTAGGAAGGAACTGTAGATGCTGGTCTCCAACGAAGATAGACACAAAGTGCTGGAGTAACTCTGCTGTCTGGCAGCATCTCTGGAGAAAAGGAATAGTGCACCTAAGAAAAAAAGAAAGAGCACCTATTTCTTTTCTCCAGAGATGTTGCCAGACCCTCCTTGACCATTGTTACTTATTTGTGTATCTTTAATTCATTTGGTCTATATCTCCCTCTATCACCATCTATATCTCTCATTTCCCTTTCCCCTGACTCTCAGTCTGAAGAAGGTTCATGACCCAAAACATCACCTAAGCCTTTTGTCCAGAGATGCTGCCTGACCCGCTGAGTTACTCCAGCACTGTGTGTCTATCTTCACTTCAAACCTTACGTTACCAAATGGAGATGAGGAGGAATTTCTTTAGTCAGAGGATAGTGAATCTGTGGAATTAATTTCTACAGACAGAGGTGGGGACCAAGTCATTGGGTACTTATATTTCTTGCTTCTGTATCTTCTGCCCGACAGGAGCAGGGAGAAGAAGATATTACCGGGGTGGGATATATCTGTGAATATGTGGGCCGTGTTTCCGAGGCAGCATGAAGTGGACATGGAGTCAATGGTGGGGAGTCAGGTCTGTGTGATGAACTGGGTGACATCTACAACTATCTGCAATTTCTTGTGGTCTGGGACAGAGCTGTTCCCAAACCGAGCTGTGATGTAACCTGACAGTATACTTTCTATGTGGCATCAATAGTAGTTTGTAAGAGTTGCTGGAGACATGCCATATTTCTAGTCTCCTCATGGAGTAGAGGCATTGATGTGTGTGCCTTCTTGCCTGTCGCATCAATATGGTTGGTCCAAGGCTGATCTATGGTAATATTAATACTAAGGAACTTAAAGTTCTCAAATATTCAGAAACAGGAACAGGTTTCTCCTTCAAACTATTAGTGTTTGTTTATATGCAAGTGTGAGTGTGAGTGTGTGTGAGTATGTATATGTGTGTGTGTAGGCATATATACACGCACACATATATATGTATACATATATATATTTGTATGTAAACATAGATATACACGCTGAACCTTTTTTTCTTGTTTATTATATTGTTTACAGTGTACCGTGTTGACATTTTCTGGTGTGCTGGTGTAGGTAAGAATTTCATTGTTCTATCTGGGACATATGACAATAAAGTACTCTTCAATCTTGACTCCAGCCTGCCCTGCCATTAAGATTATGGCTGAGCTTTTCATGGCCTTAGCGTCACTTTCCTGCCTGTTCCACTTAACCCTCCACTCCCAATAAACCTTCATGGGATGAAGGACCCAAAATATCGCCTGTCCATTCCCTCCACTGATGCTGCCTGACCTACTGAGTTCCTCCAGCACTTTGTGTTTTATTTAGGATTTGAACATCTGCAGTTCCTCTTGTCTCCAAATTATCGTGCTCTAACACTGGGGAAAAGGATTCCAAATTTCGTACACTTCTGAGAGAGAAGAAGTGCCTCCTCATAAATTGACAATCCTTTAATATGAACGCTCTTCCAGATACTCCCACAAGGAGAAACATTTCAGCATCTATTTCTTGTCATTCCTCCTCAGATCAGATGTGCATAAGATCACCTCCCATTCTTCGAAAATTAAATGGGAACTTTGGCTCTGCCTCAGCTATATTATATCTTGTACTCACCACTCAGTAGCAGCTTTGTGTTCAACAAAACACAAAGTGCTGGAGTAACTCAGCAAATCGGGCAGGGAGTGGAGGGAATGGACAGGCGATATTTGGGTCCTTCATCCCATGATGGTTTATTGGGAGTGGAGGGTTAAGTGGAACAGGCAGGAGAGTGAAGCTAAGGCCATGGAGAGCTCAGCCCTAATCTTAATAGGAGGGCAGGCTGGGGTCAAGAGTCAAGAGTATTTTATTGTCATATGGCCCCGACAGAACAATGAAATTTTTACTTACAGCAGCACAACAGATATGCAAACACAGTACACTGTAAACAATATAATAAACAAAAAAAATGTTCAGTAAGTATATATATGTTTACACACAAATATGTGTGTGTGTGTTCAGGTGACCTTTTGGATCAGGGCCCTTCTCCAGTCTGAAGAATGGTCCCAATCCAAAATGTTATCTGTCCATTTCCTTCCACAGATGGTGCCTGACCAGCTCAGTTCCTCAGCTGAAGATAGACAGTTGGAAGATAGTTTGAAGAAGGGTTCCAATCCCAAATGTCACCAATTTGTTTTCTCCAGAGATGCTGCCTTGTTTCTTAAGTTTCTCGAAGTGGGTCTTGAACCTGCAACCTCCAGGTTCTCAGGAGGGAATAGGTCAGTTGAGTTTAGTTTATTACTACATGTACCGAGATACAGTGACTAGCTTTTTTGTTGCATGCTATCCGCAGTGGAAAGTAAAAACATGATTACAATCAAGCTGAAGATAGACACAAAATGCTGGAGTAACACAGCGGGACAGGCAGCATCTCTGGAGAGAAGGAATGTGTCAAGTCTGAAGAAGGGTCTCAACCTGAAACATCACCCATTCCTTCTTTCCCGAGAAACTGCCTGTCCCGCTGAGTTACTCCAGCATTTTGTGTCTAACTTTGGTTTAAACCAGCACCTGCAGTTTCTTCCTCCACATTACAATCAAGCCATCCACAGTATACAGATACAAGATAAAGGGAATAACGTTTAGTGCAAGATTAAGTCCAGTAAAGTCTGATTAAGGATAGTCTGATGGTCTCCAATGAGGTAGATTTTTTTTTTAAATTTAATTTAATTTCAAAATAGACTTTATTCAAGTAATAAATATATACAATGCGTGAACCATGCGAAAAATTCATCCAACATTTTCGGAGGCTATACAAATTGTTCAATACAGTTTATACATTTTTCCAATTCCACAAAACTGTCCCCCACCCGTGCCACTCATGTGGTCCCCTGCCATGGGATACCTTCCCTTATTTTGAGGGGCGTCTCCACCATACCGTGCCCCCCATATCCAGCAGCGGAAGGACTCTAGACTGTGGCCCTCCCCCACCGAGCCTTGGCTTTGGCTGCACCGAGCTTCAGTGAGTCTCTCAGCACGTACTCCTGCAGTCTGCAGCGGGCCAGTCAGCAACATTCCCTGACGGACATCTCGCTCTGCTGGGTGGCGAACAACGCTCGGGCAGACCAAAGAGCGTCTTTCACCGAGTTGATGACCTTCCAGCAGCACTCGATGTCAGTCTCTGAATGTGTCCCTGGGAACAGTTGGTATGGTAGGTCAGGACTGCCCCCTATTTGGAGATAGATTGGTTCAGTTGCCTGATAACAGCAGGGAAGAAACTGTCCCTGAATCTGGAGGTGCGTGTTTTCACACTTCTGTACTTCTTGCCTGATGGGTGAGGGGAGAAGAGGGAGTGACCGGAGTGAGCCTCATTAAATAAGTTTCAACTGAAGTTGTAACTGCTGCCGCCGAGTTGGGTGAGGTGGGAACAGCAGGAGCTGAAGTGCCCGGTTGATTTTAATTTTGCGGAGGGCGGCTCTGTAAAGTCACTATGATGTGGAGGATAAAATAACATCGAGCACAAGCTAGTCACAGCCGTCTGGCTGGCATGTGTGCAGGGAACTGCAACACTGGTGTGAAGGAAGAGAAGAAAAGACAATGTCTGCTACATGGTTGAATTTCAAGGGTGGAAACAGAGGGTCCTGAGGCTGTTTGAGTACATTCCTTTGAAGTCGGTGACAGGACAGATTAATGGCGCAGTTAAAGCAAATGGGATCTCAGTCTCTTGAGGCAAAAGACAAACGCCAGGAAGTTAGGCTACACCAACAGAAAATGCAAGATCACCCCCAGACGGAGTGTAGCTATTTTTAAATTAATTTATGGGATGTGGCTGTTGTCGGCCTCGGCCTGCATTTATTGTTCATCCCGCCGTGCCCTTGAGATGTTGGTGAGGTCTCTTGAACACCAAGTAAACTTCTCCTTCTCTGTGAAATGTACAATGGCAAAACATGTATTCACCTATGATAGACACAAAATACTGGAGTAACTCAGCGGAACAGGCAGCATCTCTGGAGCAAAGGAATGGGTGAAGTTTCGGATCAAGATCATTCTTCAAATCCTTCATCACCCATTCCTTCGCTCCAGGGATGCTGCCTGTCCCGCTGAGTTACTCCAGCACTTTGTGTCTATCTTCGGTGTGAACCAGCATCTGCAATTCCTTCCTACACATGCATTCGCATTCACCTGATGTGGACCCTTAGCTTAGCATCTCATCCAGAACACTGCACCTTTAAGGTGCTGTCCACTTGGGCGAACTAATCTGCAAGTCCAGAAGAGTGTTTTCGACCTTCAAGCTCGAGGGCACTCGCCTTGGAAAGCCTCGAGCTGGATCGACCGACCGCACACACACACACACACAAACACATCGCAAAGGTGGGGGCCAAGGAAAGTGGGGGAGCGCTATCTGAAACTCACACCCACAATGAAGGAGAAGGTATAATGGCTGCACAGTAATGGTAAATCCTTTAGAGAGCGCGGGGGGGGGGGGGGGGGGGGGGGGAGAGAAGGAGAGGGGGAGAGAGGGAGAGAGAAGGAGAGTGTAGGAGAGTGTAGGAGAGAGTGGGAGAGAGTAGGAGAGAGTAGGAGAGAGTAGGGGAGAGAAGTGGTGGAGACACTTTTATGAAGTATAATAAAGTTTAGCAGGCATTTTACCTACTGGTAGGTCTTCCTTGGTCCTGAAAACTCCAATGAGCCAGGTCGCTGCCCGGTCAGCGAAGGAGATTGCCGACGGCTGCCCTCGACTGCCTGAAACTAAATAGTGACCCCACTCCACTGCACTACGAGTTAAAAAGACCCATGCCGACCAAACTTTACACTCGGAAAATTTTTTCAACATGCTTTGAAATTTGCCGCGATGTAGCTGAGGCCACGGCTATTCGGGAACTTCCCTCGAGCGTGAAGGAGAGTTCCAGCGACCTCATAGGGCCTCCTAGGACCACGTGTCGACCATGCTGTGAGTTTGAAGGTCGAAGACACTCTTCTAATCTCACAGATTAGGTCACCCAAGTGGGACAGCCCCTTTAGTAAGGCAGCGCCCCCTCAGTGCCGCACAGGTAGTACAAGCTTGTTTCCCTTTCAGATACCGATTCAGATTACAGGGTTCCGAGATACACCATTCGGCAGCAGAAGGCTCCTGAGATGCATAGTGGAGCCGATCGGACCAGCATGGGCGTCGTGGACGTAGGGGTATCTGGCGGGGGGGGGGGGGGGGCGGGGGCACCTGTGGCCACATACAGTGGCAGGCCTAGTTCACCGCTACGAGACGATAAGACTGTCGATGAACCTTTGTAACTTTGTCGGCTGCAGAAATGTGGCGATTCTGTGCTGCCTAGGTGCGGTTTGCTGTTTGATTTTACCGGATTATATGCAAAAAACAAAGCATTTCACTGTACCTAGGTACATGTGACAATAAAGTATCAATGAATCAAATCAGATACAGATTCAGATGAAACATGAAGTGCAGGAGTATACTCTGCTGTATAAGGACTTTCACGCCAGGGATGAATGGGCATCATTCAAGCCCACGCAACCACCCCATTAATGACGCGGAACTTGCACGATGTTATCAACTGCTAAGTTTGCTTATCATTAAACCAGTGAATCTTAATAACCACATTATAAGCCTGGCAAGAACTATTCGGGAGGATGCTTGAATGAGATTTCTGTAAACTGTGACTGGTAACTGCAGATTTGATAATCTTGGTACCACAGCTCATTTGATTGTACATTCAACAAATCCGACTGAACAAGACACAAGTGCACAAGGAAAAGAAATGCTAAGCTTGCCTGTAGATTAGAGTTTGGAGATACAGTGCGGAAACAGGCCCTTTGGCCCATCGGGTCTGCGCCGACCAGTGAACCCTGTACACTAGCACTATCCTACACACCAAGGACAATTAACCTACAAACCTTTGGAATGTGGGAGGAAACGGAGAGACCCAGAGAAAACCCACATGGTCACAGGGAGAATGTACAAACTCTGTACAGACAGCGCCCATAGTCAGGATAGAACCTGGGTCTCTGGCAGCAACTCTACCGCTGCGCCACTGTGCCGCCCTTCAGAAACTCTGTCAGTGTAGTTTCATGCATTGAAAGCTGCCAAATCCTGGAGCATTTGCTCTCATCACTCCAATTCATTCAACTTTTTCACTGAAGAATATAACCAAAATGGGATTTAGTTTAGTTTAGTTTAGTTTATAGTCACATGTGCTGAGGTACAGTGAAAAGCTTTCTATGGGCATGCTAACCAGCCAGTGGAAAGACTATACATGATTACAATTCAACTACCCACAGTGAACACATACAGGATAATAGGAATAATGTTTAGTCCAAAAATTGTAATTCATTTTTTACATTACATAAAAAAATATATTTAATTAGAGCGCAGAAACAAGGAACAGTAGAAGGTACACAAAAATGCTGGAGAAACTCAGCGGGTGCAGCAGCATCTATGGAGCGGCATTGCCTATTTCCTTCGCTCCTTAGATGCTGCTGCACCCGCTGAGTTTCTCCAGCATTTTCGTGTACCTTCGATTTTCCAGCATCTGCAGTTCCTTCGTAAACAAGGAACAGTAGATGCTGGTTTACAAAAAAAACCTCTAAGTACTAGAGTAACCCAGCAAGTCAGGCAATGTCTCTGGAGAACATGGATAGGTGACATTTCAGGTCAGAACCCTTCTGGATGAGAGGAAGGGCAGGACAAAGCCTGGCAGGTGATCAGTGAATACAGGTGAGGAGTGTTTTTCATGGGCAGATGGTTGGACAAATGCCAGAGAAGAAAAGACTAAATGTGCCGGAAAGAACTGCAGATGCTGGTTTAAATCAGATGGACATAAAATGCTGGAATAACTCAGCGGGACAGGCAGCATCTCTGGAGAGAAGGAATGGGTGAAGTTTTGGCTTGAGACCCTTCTTCACACAGATATCAGGGGAGTGAGCGGTACAGAGATAAAATGTAGTCGGAGACAGTAGACTGGTAGGAGAACTTGGAATGCGGAGGAGATGGAGAAAGAGGGAAGGCAAGGGCTACTTGAAGTTGGAGAAGTCAATGTTCATACAGCTGGGGTGCAGGCTATCCAAGTGAAATATGAGGTGCTGGTCCTCACTCTGAGAGTGCGCTGGGCCTCACTCTGACAATGGAGGAGGCCCAGGACTGAAAGGTCAGTGTGGATATGGGAGTGGGAGTTAAAGTGTTGAGCAACCGAGAGATCAGGTAGGTTTGGACGGACCGAGTGGAGGTGTTCAGCGAAACCTCAGGTACGTTCAGGCTAAAGGTAGACACAAAAAGAGATAGAAGAAGGGTCTAGACCCAAAACGTCACCCATTTCTTTTCTCCAGAGATGCTGCATGTCCCGTTGAGTTATGCCAGCTTTTTATGTCTATCTTCAGTTTAAACCAGCATCTGCAGTTCTTTCCTACACAAAAGCTTAAAAATGTTGGATAAGGATAGCAGAGTTAGGAAATTGTGAAGCCAGAGGAAGGAATGTAGGTGGAAGAGGAGGGGAAAGGGGAAAAATGGATGTGTGTCCGGGTGGGCCATAGTGAAAAGGGAGGGATTGAGATTCATAGACAAGTATAATACATTTTTCTGAATTTATTTACTCATTTTACAGAATCTGGCTATTCCAGGCAAGGCCAGCATTTATTGATCCTCTTTACTTCCCTTTAGCAAGAGATGGGGAGTCGTTCTTCTTGAACTACTGCAGTCCTATTGAGAAGGCTTTCCCACAGTGGAGTGGAGAAGAGTGTTCTGGGATGTGGACCCAGTGAAATTGAATGAATGGTGATATATTTCCAAGTCAGAGTAAGATGCAACTTGAAGGGAACTGTAGAGAGCGATGATTCCATGTGCCCAATGCCCTCGTCATTCTTGGTGTCATAGTCATAGAGTTGTACAGCACGGAAACACTGTAGTCAACCTAGTGAACTTCATCTGCACTGACCAAGATGCCCCATCTATATGTTTCTATGTTTCTAAATATTAATCCCACCATTCCAAAATTTAGCACATATCCGCCAAACCTTTATCATTCTATGTACCTGTCCAAATATTTTAAATGTTGTTATAGCACTTGCATCAACTGTTTCCTCTGGTGGCACATCACATATACCCACCACCCTCAGTGTGAAATAGTTAACTCCCCTTAATTCTTTCCCCTCTCACCTTAAACCTATGTCCTCGGGTTCTTAATTTTCCCTGGGAAAAAGGCTGTGCATTCTCCCTCTCTAATTCCTTCATGAATTTTTACACCTCTACAAGACCACCTCTCATCCTCCTGCAGACTAACATCTTCCTACACTTCAACGCTGAATACAATGTAAAGATACATAGTGTGTGTTAAGCACTGACAGGATGTGAAAGTTGCTCTGAAAATGTGAGCACTTCTCATTAATTAACTCTTACTGCCTGGAACTGACTAGACGGGTGCAAATTCAGCCAGTTCTTGTCTGAAGCAGGGTCTCGACTCGAAACGTCACCCATTCCTTCTCTACCGAGATGCTGCCTGCCCCACCAGGTTACTCCAGCATTTTATGTCTATCTTCAGTTCTTGCTACTGTTTGCTATCCAGTGACCTCTGCTGGACATGATCTTCATTGGGTACAGAGTGCTGTGTGATGAACAGATATTGCACAAATGGAAATCTTGTTATGATCTGTTGGAGGAATTAAAGTCGTAGGGCACAGAATCAGGGACTTTGGCCCAACTTGTCTATGCCAACCAAGTTGCCCCATCTAAGCTGGTTCCATTTACTCACTTTTGGTCCACATCCATCTAAACCTTTCCTATCCACGTACGTGTCCAGGTGACTTAAATGTGGCTATAATATCCGCCTCAACTACCTCCTCTGGCAGCTTATTCCAACCCACCAACCTCTCAATTAAAGAGTTACCCCTCAAGTTCCGATTAAATCATTCTCTTCTTCCTTTAAACCTATGTTTTCTGTTTCTTGATTCTCCTACCTCGGGTAAAAGTCCTTATGCATTCACCCTATGTATTCCACTCATGATTTTATACAACTACAGTATGCAAGATCATTCCTCATTGACCTGCACTCCAAGGAATAAAGTCCATACCTGCTCAACCTCTCCCAGTATCTCAGGCCCTCGATTCCTGGCACTCAACTGATCACTTGTCAGGCTTTATCCCACGTCCACCTCTTTCTCCCTCCTACTACAATCAGTCTGAAGAAGGGTCCCAACCTGAAACATCACCTTTCCATGTTCTCCGGTGATGCTGCCTGACTGTCGAGTTACTCCAGCATTTTTGTGGTCTTTTTTGTAAACCAGCGTCTGCAGTTACTTGTACCCATCTTTTCATTTGTTGCATCATTTTCTCAAACCAATTGGACAGAGAGTGATTGCTTGTTAACCAAATTGGCTGATCCTGATTGTTGGTCAATTTTTCTGTTTAATGACTTCCAAAGTGAAATGAAAAGGAAGATGCCATTTTCTTAATATCTCTAACATCTCCAAGGAATTAGGAAAGTTTGCAATTTAATATGTCTTAAATGTTAAACATCATCCATTTAAGATTTAATTAATTTGGGGCATTATTAAAGTGACAGTGAAACTGTAAGATACAACTAGGGCGGCACAGTGTTGCCTTACAGCGCCAGAGACCCAGGTTCGATCCTGACTACAGGTGCTGTTTATACGGAGTTTTTAAGTTCTCCCTCAAACTGCTAGAGTTTTCTCTGGGTGTTCTGGTTTTCTCCCACACTCCCGACATACAAGTTTGTAGGTTAATTGGCTTCTATAAGTTGTAAATTATCTCTAGTGTGTAGGATAGTGCTAATGTATGGGGGTGATCGCTGGATGGTGCATACCCGGTGGGCCAAAGGGCCTGTTTCTGTGCTGTATTTCTAAGCTGTAAGTCTAAAATTTGTGTAAGACCACGCCGTACACTAATTCTATCCTGCACCGTAGGGACAATTTGCAGACGCCAATTAACCTACACAACACCGAGTCCACGCTGACCAGCAATCACTTCGTGGGCCAAAGGTACTGTTTCCACGTTATATCTCTGAACTTGAGTTATTGGATTTGCAGTTCTTGGTAATCACTCAAAGTTTAGTTACGTACGAATTCATCCACGAACTGGTGGTCAAATGCCGACTTTCGCCTCGTGGTGGTGAAGATCTCACTGAACAGTCTGCCCTCTCTAACACTGGATATGGAAAGCCAGAGATCTCTAATAACACCCATCAGACCAAGTGCTTCTATAACCACAGCTGGTGTACAGATGAAGGTGTGTTCAACCAGCTCCTCTGGCTAATCGGTCTTGGCCTAGATTTCATTTGAGTGAATTCAGATCCAACTTGCTATCATGCATATTTCATCAACACGAAGCCAAAACCACATGGGATCGGCGTGAATGACATGATGTTCCTGCCTTGTTGCTTGCTCCTACAAAACCTTTATAACTCTAAAATAAATGCAGTTCAGTACATTTAACACAAGCTATTGTGAGCCATTTCCAAACAAAAAAACTATCCCTTAATTCACCTGCAGAGACTTACTTCATAACTTAATGTTCATTGGTCATAGAAGCAGAGGTACGCCATTCGGCCCATCGCGTCTACTCCACCATTCAATCATGGCTGTCCTATCTTTCCCTCTCAACCCCATTCCCCATCTGGAATGCCAAAGCTTGAGGGGGGACCTGACAAAAGTATATACAGTTATGAGAGGCATAGATAGGATAGACAGCCAGAATCTTGTTCCAAGGAAGGAAAATATCAAATACTATAGGGCAGGGGTGGGGAACCTTTTCATGTTGGAATGCCGCATTAAGTTAGTTGTAATCTAATAAGGCCGCATCCAAGAAACTTCAATTGGATATACTTCAAAATGTACATTATTTTAAAAAAATCTAACTACTATGTACTAACTTCAAGAAAATGAAAACATTTTGTTAATTCTAAAGTTAACTAACCTTTTAATGACTTTGTTGTGACTGCTTTTTGTGGGAAAGCATTTGAATATTTGGTTGCAACATGGAGGTACGCAGTTTCAGCTGATCTTCCAGATGGGTGCCCGTCATTTGTGTCCTTAAGGGCGTTTTGATTTGGGATATGTAGGAGAACGTAGATTTGCAGCAATCAGTGGCTGAAAAGCAAGAAAGCATTTTTCGTGCACGTGGGTATTCCTTTGCATTTTTCCATATTTCAATCGGATCTTTCTTTGCTTCAAATAAGGACTTTAAAATGTCATCTTCTGAGAGCTCAATCAATTCCATCTGTAGTTCTTTAGGAACCTTGGAGACATCAACTAGGTGAGGTTGAATTGCTAATTTGAATGTTAAAAAATGCTGATTTCGTTAAATCTTTTACTTTTTGGTATTTTAAATACGTTCATTTTAAGATTAAAATACAAATAATAAAAGACGAACAAAAACATATTAATAAAAATAAAAGGATTTGTTCTACAAAATTTGGATTCATTCAAAAGGCCGCACTTAATGGCCTAGAAGGCCGCAGGTTCCCCACCCCTGCTATAGGGTATCGCTTTGAATTGAGGAGCAAAGTTTAAAGGAGATGTGCGGGGCAAGTTTTTAAACAGAGGTGGTAAGTGCCAGGAATGTGCTGCGGGGTTAGTGGTGGAGGTAGATAACTTGGCATTTAAGAGACTTTTGGAAAGATGTGAACATGCAATGTATGCAGGCATATGGATTATGTGCAGGCAGGTTGGTCTTGGCATAATGTTCAGTTCATAAATTAATAAGTTATAGGAGCAGAATTAGGCTATTCGGCCCATCAAGTCTACTCCACCATTCACTCATGGCTGATCTATCTTTCCCTCCAACCTAATTCTCCTGCATTCTCCCCATAACCCCTGACACCCTTACTAATCAATTATTGACAACCACTCACTCCCCTTGTACCCACTCCTATATGTTCCCTGTTACTGTCAGCAATGGTTAATTTAGGCGTCCAATGCCAACTATAATAGGACTGTCGATTCAACTCCTACTCTAGCGACTTGCCTTTTCTTGGCACATGAGTGTCAGCAGCCCAGTGGAGGGGCACTATGAGACCTGGAGACTGATCCTTTGACCAAGGGTTGACAACTGTGGAAAGCCAGCACAGACAGAACTCACGTGAACATGTGTGGCCCAAACTTAAAGAATAGCAATCTATTTTGCGCTAGTATTGGGGCTATTCATTTATTGATTTTTGTTGTTTAATTTATTTTATCTATGTGCATTGCGCTCACAGGTCTGTTATGCTGCCGCAAGTAATAATTTATTGTTCAATTTTTGGTACATATCATAATTAAACATTTTTATTTAAGCACAGATATTGAGTAGACAGACACAATCACATACTTACACACGCGCACACACATATATACATTGCCTGAAATATTGCCTATCTATGTTTTCCAGAGATGGTGCCTGACCCACTAACTTACTCCAGTACTTTGTGTTCTACCATTGGCAGGAGAGTTTTGGGATGATTGCAGATCATGAAAGGCAGTAATGCAAACGTTTCTTGGTTTTTGTTTCTTGTTCTTTGTACCTTTTCATACCTCTTATTTCCTTCTCCCTGATTCTCAGTCTGAAGAAGGGTCTCGACCAATTCATTTTCTCCAGAGATGCTGCCTGACCCGCTGAGTTACTCCAGCGTTTTGTGCCTGTCCATCTTCTTTCTTACTGACATTTGGTACATCCGTAAACCTCTCTTCCTGACTGCCATGTTAGAGGCAGGGTGAATCATGCCAGCAATTGTTTGATGTGGATGGGACACACAATGCAATGTTAAACTCAGGCTCCAATTCCTTCTCACGTAGCTCCAACTTAACCCAAAGGACAATCCAAAGTAGATCAAAAGAATTCTCCCAATGGACCAACAAATAATAATCCCTCAATCAGTATCACTCAAAGTAATCAAATATCCATTGATATCTTTGTGTATGTGGAGATTTGTTGTGCGAAGATTGACGGCTGAAGTTTCAAGTACAAACTGTAGCAACAAAAGGATTTTATTTTCTGAAAATACCTTTGTAGGATTGCAAGGACATGAAAGGTTGCAATTATAAATAAAATAGCTTCTTTAGTTTCTAACGCAAGGCTTTCATTTATTGAAGCTTGTATTATTACGGTTTAACTCAGCAGGTCAGGCAGCATCACTGGATAAAAAGGATGGTGGTCTTTGAAGAAGAGTCCCGACTTTAAATTTCACCCATCCTTTTTCTCCAGAAATGCTACCAGACCCATTGAGTTACTGCAGCATTTGCGTCTATCTTTGGTATAAACCAGCATCAACAGTTCTTTGTTTTTATTTATTACGATTTAGTTTAGTTTAAATATATTCTGCATGCAAAGAGGCCCTTTGGCCCACCGAATCCATCACACGAGTTCTACGTTATCCCACTCCCTAATGACCAGGGACCATTTATAGAGGTCAATTAACCTGCAAACCTGTACATCTTTGGGGTTCTGGAGGAAACTAGAGGATGTGAAGGAAACCCACGTGGTCACAGGGAGAAGTGCAAACTCCACGTAGACAGCACCAGAACTTAGATCGAACATGGGGCTCTGGCGCTGTGAAGCAGCAGCTCCACTAGCTGCGCCACCTAAACCTAAAACTAACTTAGCATTATTTAGACATCTTAATTACGTACCATAAAAATGCTGGGAAACGAAAAATAAGCCCCTCAGTGGGAGAAATAGTTGCCGGGGAGAGTGGTGGGGGATGGAGGAGAGGGGTGTGGGATGGGGAGAGGGTGTGAGATAGGGAGAATGTGGAGGGAGTGGGAGAGGGAGAGGGTGTGGGATGGGGGATGGGGATAGGGTTGGGGGATGTGGAGAAGGAGAGGGGATGGGGAGAGGGAGAGAGGATGGGGAGAGGGATGTGAGATGAGTGAGAGGAATAGGGAATGGGGTGTGAGATGAGGAGAGGGGAGGGACGGGTTTGAGGGGTGTAGTATGGTGGAGATAGGGGAGCAGGAAGCACTATGAAGTTGGAGTTAACGGATCTATTTGGGCAGAGTGTATCAGAAGCGGGTGATCTTATTTTAAAAATATAAGGCCAGGACTCTATTGTTGGTGTGTGGAAACTATGTCGTAGTGGCAGTAAAGATGAACATCCTAGAAAATAAAGAACAATTCACATATGAAAAATAATCTGCGACTCACATTGTATCTTTCCACATGGGTACTAATGCTGTTGTAAAGGCTCAAAGGTTGTGATCAGAACATTAATTAGAATAAAAGTAATTAAAGGTTGTGTCTATTTTGGTTGATGTCAATGCGGAGAAAAGATCACACACTTTGAAGACTTCAAATGGTCTCAGGTGAGTCAAACTAGTAAAGAATCAAACTACCAGGATTTGGTCTGAATAAACATTAGCATTCCACAATTAAAGGATATAAGCTCGTGGATCCCATCTGTGGGAAAGTAAAGTGTCACAAATGTTAGAGGCACGGAGTGGTGGAGGAGGCCCACAACTTGCTTGGCCAGGCCAACCCTGCAGCGCTGCCATGACAACGGACCTTGATGGCCAATTGCACTTCAAGCAACTTAGACTTGGCACCAAGACATGGCCACTTTTGTATATCTTGTATCTCAGTGGACTATTTCCATACAAATTGTACTCAATCTGGGATGGTGCTTATGTATAGTGATAATTTACTTAATTGTACAGTGGCGCAAAGTGTACATTTCCTCGTATGTTGCAATTCCTCGAAATTCCTCGTATGTTGCAAAACATACTTGGCGAATAAAGTGTGATTCTGATTCTGATCCTGATTTGGAAGTTCTCCTCGTGACCTGCGTAGGTTTTTTCTGGGTACTCCGGTTTCCTCCCACACTCCAAAGACCTGCAGGTTTGTAGGTTAATTGGCTACTGTAAAAATTGTAAATTGTTCCTGGTGCGTTGGATGGCGCAAGTGTATGGGTGATTGCTGGTCGGCGCAGACTTGGTGGCCCGAAGAGCCTGTTTCCGCGCTGTGTCTCTAGAGTCTGAAGTCTAAAGTGTAATTTAAAAAAAAACAATTTCACTGTGTGATGGAGAGAGGGAGAGGGGATGGGGGAGAGGGGAGCGGCGGGTGTGATGGGTGTAGTATGGTGGAGATAGGGGAGCAGGAAGCTTTATTTATGTGATAACAAACCATTTAAACATTGAACTATTGAATACAGATAACAGAATGGGCTTCATTGTTTTTTTGAAAACCGCTGAAATAGCACATTGATGTAATAATTCAATGCATCATCAACCATAATTGTCACTAAAGTGTGTAGAGTTGAATTGAGTACCCAAGCAGAAGGTGCAGTGATGAACACTGCCCAACCTTTCCTCATACGGCAGCCCCCCCCATTCCAGGTATTGGTATTATTGAGCTTTTATATCAACTTCGACCAGCTAAATCTATCTCAACAATGGAACATTACAGTTCACCTCTTGCATGATCATTCCTTCTCTCCAGAGATGCTGCCAGTCCCGCTGAGTTACTCCAACATTAAGTGTCTATCTTTGAACATGGACTTGTTTCTTTTTGTAACTATATTTTTGAATTAACTTTTTAATCTTCATTTTCTTTGCACCGTCTTCTTCCTTTAACAAATCATGTGTGCGATTTATGTATAATTTGTTTTGTCTGGGCCTATGTGCCAATAATGCTGCTGTAAGCAATGTTTTCATTGCGTCATTCCTCACTGCACGTGTGCATATGACAATAAACTCGACTTGACTTGACTTGACTTCTCTGAACTCCATCCAGTCTGCTTCTGCAAACTTTATTAAAGACTAATACTCTGCATAATACTCCAGGTGTTGTCTCTCCAATGCTCCATCTATCTGAAGGATAGACACCCTGCTTTTGAGTTCAAAATAGATATAATGCTGAAATCTCTGGCGTTGAGCCTATAACCCCAGGGACAAGGGCAGCACAGTGGCGCAGCAGTAGAGTTGCTGCCTTACAGCACCATAGACATGGGTTCGATCCTGACTACAGGTGCTGTCTGTACAGAGTTTGTACATTCTCCCCGTGACCTGTATGGGTTTTCTCTGGGTGGTCCGGTTTCCCCCAACACTCCAAAGAGGTACAGGTTTGTAGGTTAATTGGCTTCGGCAAAATTGTAAATTTTCCATAGTATGTCTGTAGGTTAGTGTTAGTGTGCAGGGATCGCTGGTCGGCCTGGACTCGGTGGGCCGAAGGGCCTGATTTTGCACTGTATCTCAATACTAAAGATTGTAGCCATTGAGTTCTGGTTGATACTAGACTAAGTGGGACCCATTGGGTCCCATGTTCACATGTGAGGGCTGGTACCCCCAATGCAATATTCCACCTCTCCATCAATTCTAATATTGGTGGCCAGCGGGGGGAGGCTTTCTGGAGCGCTAGTATGGGCCGAAGGGTCTGGTTTCTAGAGGGCTAGTATGGACATTGTGGGCCGAATGGATTCTTGGGCTGGCAGCTCAGTCACTCAGGCCTGGTGGGCTGGCGGCTTAGTCACTCAGGGCTGGTGGGCTGGCAGCTCAGAAACTGACAGAAATTCTGCGCAATAATTTCAGGTGGGAGACTCTGTGAGAGAGAGAGAAGGGGGAGAGGGTGGCGAATCAATTTTAGAAATGTTTCATCTATTTCTGCAGATTACAGCAATGAAGGAGGAAAGTCTATCCTGTCCTGGATCTCACTTGGAGCCAATGAAGGGAGGTAGAAAAATACTGGGGTGAGGTTTAATACTTAATAATAATAATAATAAATTTTATTTTCGGGCGCCTTTCAAATCTCAAGGACAACTTACAACGATTAACAGAAGAGAAAAAAACATATAGTGGGAGAAAAATAAATAATAAGGACATCATCAATATACAAATTAAAGATAGAAATCGCTCCAAAGACACAAAATCAAAAAAAATCAAAAAACACAATGTGAAGAGAGAGCAGCGGCAGCTAAAGCGCGCCAGCGTCCACTCTCTCTTCCGACAGCCATCTTGGACACAGACTAACATACAGGGGGAATACTTACTGATGGGCCGAATGGACTCCTCCTGGGCTAGTACAGTCCTGATGGGCCGAAGGGACTTAAAAAAAAATCTGAGTGAAATCTCAGTGTTCTTTTCTGGACTTTTCCTGGCCTGGTACGGGCCTTTTGGGCCAAAATGCTCTTCCTGGGCTAATACGGGTATTTGGGGCAAAGGGGACTGGTTTCTCGGCTAATAAGGGCCTTGAGGGGAGAAATGAGTGGTTTCAGGCAGGCCAAATAACTAATTTCATTTCATTTCCATTTCCATTTTAATTTCAAGCACAGGGCAGGCCAAACAACTCAATTCATTTTAATTTCATTTCATTTCATTTCATTTCATTTCCATTGCCATTTCAGTTTCAAGCATAGGGCAGGCCAAACAACTCATCTCATTTTCATTTCCATTTCATTTCATTTCCATTGCCATTTCAGGTTCTAGCACAGGGCAGGCCAAAGTACTCGTGTCATTTTCATATCCATTTCATTTCATTTCCATTGCTATTTCAGTTTCAAGCACAGGGCAGGCCAAACAACTCATCTCATTTTCATTGCATTTCATTTTCATTGCCATTTCAGTTTCAAGCACAGGGCAGGCCAAACAACTCATCTAATTTTCATTTCATTTCATTTCCATTGCCATTTCAGTTTCAAGCACAGAGCAGGCCCAAACAACTAATTTAATTTTAATTAAGGGCTAACAAATCATTTATTGTAAGTAGATTGCAGACTCACAGTTCAGTAGACTCACAGTTCAGTTGACTCACAGCGGAATCACAGTTGTGGCCTCTCCCTCACGATCTTTTCCAGATTAACTGACACGTCCAGGCATCTTGGGTTTTATAGTCATGCCCCTCCTCTCCTCCCCCCCCCCCCCCCCCCCCCGGGTAGGGGTATTGCCTTCAACATGGTGATTGACAGGCGAGAGGACCAATCAGCTGATCTCAAGATTTTATAAACATTCATAACTTTTTTATTTTTCATAGATCGGAAAAATCCTCAGGGCTGGCGCAGCGGAGGAGGACTGTGAGTAAGATGGCCAAAAATCATAGCGATATAGGGTAGCATTTTTTCTAAAATCAATAAACAGCGCAGACAGGAAGTGGTCAATAAGAGACTTTTAGTTATAACGATAGATTCACATATCTCTAGTTCATCTGAGCTAGAGGTGGGGTACTCCTGTTCTAAGCAACGCTGACTAAAATTGTCTCTGGAGATGTATAGATGGATGCATTAAAAAAAATCAGTGTCTGGGTGAAGAGTCTTTCCCTTCTGTTAGAATATCGTGGAGCTTCAGAAAAGCTAATTATAGAAGCAAAAATGATGTTACAGCAGGCAGCATCCTTAACATAAATCATTCCTCGGCTAAAGGGTTTGCACCTGCATTGTTTCTTCTCTACAGATCGAAACTAGCCTGATGTATGCTTGCAACATTTTCTCCTTTAATTTTATATTTGTCGTGTAAAGTTTTTTATTCTTTTGGAACTTGATATTACCTTACATGAGGTGAGGACATTTTCTGTTAGACTTGGTTAGCAATAGACTAGCTGTAGAGTGATACAGCATGGATACAAACCTATTGACCATCAAATCCATGCTGACCATCACCTACCCATTTACGGTAATCCTACACAAATCTATTCCCTTCTCTGAAGAAGGGTTCCGAACTGAAACATCACCTTTTCTCCAGAGATGCTGCCTGACCTACTGAGTTAGTCCAGCTTTTTGTGCTAAACTAATTCAACTTTATTCTCTCCATATTGTCATTCACCTACACATTAGGGACAATTTACAGCAGACAATTAACCTACAAACCTGTACATCTTTGGGATGTGAGGAGAAAACGGTGCACCCAGAGGAAACCCACACAGTCACTTGGAGAACATGTAAACTCCACACAGACAGCTCCCTAGGTCAGGACTGAACTCAGGTCTCTGGTGTTGTGGGGCGATGGCTCTACCAGCTGCACCAGTCCATGGCTGAGCAGTAAATATAAATCTCTTCCTCAGGAGAGTAGGGTGGATTCCCTCCTCCACCCAACAAGCTTGTCCATGCGTTCATTGTTCTATATCTCTGATGACTTGAGGGTAGAGGTATGAGAAATTACTCAAGTCCAATGTATGTTTATTTATACCTTCCATGTCTACCTCTGTGATCTGATTGTATGTTCAAATGAAATATCAAACTCAATAATCTGCTGCATAACCGAGGTTGAAATATTCAGATACTAAACCCAGTTAGTCGATAAATTTATTTTCCCCATGAACTAGAGAAATGCCTTCAGAAAAGTACACATATAAAAGGCAGTGAAAGTGTGTTGAAAAGAACCAAATACATTAGGATCTTGAGTGTGGACATTTAGGTTTAGGTTTATTATTGTCATGTGTAATGAAAAGGTTTTGTTAGCATGCTATCCAAATAAATCAGATAATACTATACATGAACACAAGCAATCCAATCACATGTACAAAAGGTAGAGCAAAGGAAAAGATACCAGAGTACAGTATATAGGTTCTCAGCATTGTATCGTACACTTCCAGCAAAAATGTCCAACATCCATAGTGAGGTAGGTTGGAAAATCGAGACAACACCCGAGCTTATGGAAAGACCGTTCAGAGGCATAACAGAGAGGAAGAAGCTGTTCCTGAGTTTGGTGGTACTTGCTTTCAAGCTTATGAAAGCAAAGGTAGTCTTTGATTGCTGGAGCTAACTCGGTGAGTGAGTATCGGTGGCCAGCTATACTCACTACCCAGTGTTCTGTTTCATTGACTTCTTAGAAACTGGATGTGTAGATTTGATGCAACTTGTGGATAGTGATCTCCGGTGCATTCAGTGTGATGTGACGCAAGATGCAATTACTCTCCCTCAAGAGTTTACACAAAACAGATGAGCATAATCCATTGGTTTGGGAACAGCTCTGGCCAGGAACACAAGAAATTGCAGAGTTGTAGATGCAGCCAAGTCCATCGCACAGACCAGACTCACCACCACTGGCTCCATCTACATTTCAGACTGTAGAAAGAATGCAGATGATCTGAGGAAGGGACCCGACCCGAAACGTCTCCCATCCTTTTTCACAAGAGATGCTGCTTGACCTGCTGGGTTACTCCAGCACTTAGTGTCTATCCTTGTTTCTAGAATTTGAATGTGAATTGGTTCCTCCATTTACAGCAGGATACCATTAAGAGTAAGATGTTAATAACCAGTTACTTTAGTTTTAGACTCACATTGAGTGATAAATGTTCATCTGAACACCTTAGGGGAAATTGCCAGCAATCTCTTTGAAATAATTCTGTGGTATCTCTAACATCTCTACTGGAGAAGGTGCAGTACAATATCTTCTTTGACAATGCAGAGACACTTCAATACTGCACTGGTCTATCAACCTAATTTTTTCTTTGGAGCTTGAAGTAGCGTCCCGACCTGAAACATCACCTCATCACCAGGTGGTGCCGAATGATGGCTGCCTCGCCAACAGTCTGTCTTGTCTTTTTCCTTCTTTGTTGTTATTAGTCTGTTGTTAAATGTATGTTTTAGTGTACCTTTAGTTTTGTATTATGTGGGGGGTCGGTGGGGGAAACTTTTTTTTATCTCTTGCCCCAACGGAGATGAGACTTTTTTCTGTATCGTAACTCCGTCCGCGCTACGGCCTGGGGATCAAGCTCGGGAGCTCCAACCATGGGAGCCTGCGGACTTAACATCATGGAGCTGGTTAGGGACCGACTTCGGGAGCTCCAAGCCGCAGAAGCTTCAGCCGCAACGACGCGGGAACTTTGATCACCGGCTGCGGGAGCTTCGATCACCCCGACTGTGGATGGTTCGACTTTATTGCCGTCCATCACAGTGGGGAATGTGGTGGAGCTGCTGTGGTGGATGTTTATGTTAAACGTATGTAGTTGTGTGCCTTGTTGATATTTTTGGTATGACTGTATGGAAAATCAAATTCTTTGTGTGTTGCAAAACATAGTTGGCTAATAAAATGACAATTATGATTAAAAATGACATTTACAATTAAGATGTTAACTGACTTACTGAGTTCAGAAGTTCAGAAGGCACAGGAGCAGAATTAGGCCATTCAGCCCATTGAGTCTACTCCAGCATGTAATCATGGCTTGTCTATCTTTCCCTCTCAACCACCTGGGTGAAGACATTCCTCCTCATCTCTTTTCTAAAGGTACATGATTTTGTTCTGAAGCTATGCCCTCTGATCCTGGGCTTTGATTAGTACGCGTGTCAGGGGTTATGGGGAGAATGCAGGAGAATGGAGTTGAGAGGGAAAGATAGAGCAGCCATATTTGAATGGTGGAGTAGATTTGATGGGCCGAACGGCCTAATTCTATTCCTAAAAATTATGAACTCCCCCATTAGTGGAAACATTCTCTACGCATTCACTCTATCCAGGCCTTTCATGGTATGGTAAGTTTATTTGAGATTTTACCCCCTCATCCTCATAAACTGCAGTGAGTACATGTCCAGAACCATCAAACGCTCATCTTACATTAACCCAACCCTCTAGCAGTTTGCATTTTTACACCAGGTTTTTCTTTGCCATTTCCATGAGGGATTTGAAGCTAATCCTTGGAAATAGTCGGGAGACACAAGAGACAGCAAATGTTGTAATTTCAAGCATGAAGAGAGGCATGAACTGTGGTGATATATTTCCAGGAAGCACTTTACTCCCTTGAAATTGAAGGAACACCAGCAACGTACTGCTGGAGAGAGGATGGGTTTTGATTATTTGAAATCCGTAAAAAGTACCTGATCTATTTGGATAGCTTGCAAAACAACGTTTTTTTTTACTGTACCTCACCACATGTGACATTAACAAACCTAAACCCAAATGGAAACTGAAAATTCAAGAACCCTATGGTTTAGACCACTGTCGGTATTCCGTGCAGTAATTGAAATCAATATTTGAACATATTTAAACAATCAATTATATTATTGTTCTGTTATTGTTAAAATTGCAATTAGCACTTCTTTAAAGCATGATTTTTTTTGCAAAAATGCTTGAAAGCACCTTTTATTTATATGAGGCAATATATTTTGTTGTACTGAAACTCAAATAAATCTAATTCTCCTTCATTATATTCCAGACTCAAACCTGCAGACTCAACAAGAATATCTATTGTTTCAGTATTGGCAATTCGTCTTAAAAATCATTCTAGGAAAATCTGACAACGTTTCAACCTGGTAATAATTGTATGGACAAATTTAGTAAAAGCTATTTAAACCCCTCTCTTTCCTTTGCCCCATTTGCATTTGTACCAACTTCTCCACGTCCCTCTCCACCACCCTCCACCACTAATGAAGGGCCTGGACCTGAATCCCTACTATTACTCCAGAGATGCTGCCCGACCCCCCGCTGAGCTGCTCAAGCATTTTGTGTTTAATTTGGTGTAAACCAGCATGTGCAGTTGTAGGATTCTATATTTTGTCCTGCCCATTCATCTCTTCCAGCTTTCTCCCTCTCCTACCAGAAATGTGGTCGGCACAATGGTGCAGCAGTAAAGAGTTGCTGCCTCACAGCGCCAGAGATCCGGGTTCGATCCCGACTATGGGTGCTGTCTGTACGGAGTTTGTACGTTCTCCCTGTGACCGCGTGGATTTTCTCTGAGATCTCCAGTTTGCTCCTACACTCCAAAGATGTACAGATTTGTTGGTTAATTGGCTTGGTATAATTGTAAAACTGGTCCCTAGGATAGGATAGGATAGTGTGTAGGATAGTCAGGCCCTATCAGAGGGGGGAGGGGGGCAATGAGTGCCATTTGGCATGGGCCTCATGCCTGTCTGCTTCTAAGGGATCTTGATTTGGGGGCCTCTAAGATTGAGGGGCCTCTGCTTGATCTTGGTCGCTGGTCAGACTCGGTGGGCCAAAGGGTCTGTTTCTCTAAACTAAACTAAATCAGTCTGAACATGAATCCCGACCCAAAACATCACCTATCGATATTCTCCAGACTGGTTGCCTGACCCACTGAGTTTTTCCAGCATTTGGTGTCTTTTTTTCTGCTAACCAGCATTTGCAGTTCCTTGTGTCTCCATTTAACAAAAAATGGGTACAGTATAGTCTTTTGATTTTGAAGGAAATTAATTAAAAGTTAACAAGTGATTGAAACAGGTGAAGTTTGCTAATATCATTAAAACGTTAACATGAATGAAAAGATTCATTCAGAGTTCTTTCTCGAGGAGATTACTTAAAAGCTGGAAAATAATTATCTGTCAAAAGACAATGATTTTCTCAGGGGGGAAAAATACCGAGCGGGTATCTTATTTCAATGTTGATACAAGTATCTGCTACCCTCCCCCCACTGTGTTCACACTGTGAAGTTAGTTGCTGGTTTAGTGCCTCTCTTTAAAGAGCTTTGACGCTGAAGGTAATGTAAGTACTTTTACCCTCCGAATGTGCTTCAGCCTTTAATGTGACTTCAATCATTTCGATAACTCGTTTCACACTTTTGGATTAAATGCTTGGGACATTGTCCGAGGAACTTTGATCAGCCGCAGAGAGTGGACGAATGTGCGTTAGCAGTCGAGCCGGAAATCACCAGACTCCGAACTTAAAATCTAACTTAAAACTGCGTGGCCTCAGGCAATCTGAATTGAATCCAAGCCATCCACCTGGCTACAGTCTGCAAACGTGCCAAGCCATAGTTACTGCTGTCTCTCATCACGCATATTACTGTCTTCAGCCCAGACTCTGGGTCATTGAAGAGATCGCTCTTGCTTGCTGTGAATTAAAGAACTATTCCAGAATAAACTCATGTAATGGCCTATCCTGAACTTGCCTTTTATGTTTTTGCAGCTTGCTTTTCTGAGCAGGTAACATATTGAAAAGTGAAATGTTTCTTTATTGCAATGAATGGCTTATTTTTCTTTTATAGTAAGAGAGAATGGAATGATTTAGGTTTAGGTTTAGAGATACAATGTGCAAACAGGCCCTTCGGCCCAACGAGTCTGCACCGACCGCCGATCCCGGTACACTATCCTACACACGAGGGACAATTTACAATTTACAATTAACCTACAAACCTGTACGTCTTTGGAGTGTGGGAGGAAATCAGAGCACCCGGCAAAAACCCAATCTATCATGGGAGAACGTACAAACTCCGTACAGACAGCACCTGTAGTCAGGATCGAACCTGGGTCTCTGGCACTGTGAGGCAGCAACTCTACCGCTGTGCCACCATGCTGCCCGCCTGTTCCACTTCCCAAACCCCCACCCCATCCACTGAGCACTGCCATGATAGTTGGAGTAATGGTGGCAGCAGAGTTTCTCTAGAACTAATAATATGCCCCAACACTAGATATCTAAACATGAATTCTCTTCACTACTTAGAATCACCCTCCCATGGGGGCGGCACAGTGGCACAACGGTAGAGCAGGTGGGACCAGCATAGATGGGACATGCTTTTTCGATGTGGGCAAGTTGGGTCGAAGGGCCTGTTTTCACGCTGTATTACTCGATAACTCTATGACTCTATGTGACAATAAGCTAAACCAAATACAGTAACTAAATCTGAAATAACACCAGCAATGGCTGGAAACACTCAGTACATCAGGCAGCATCTGTGGGGAGAAGAGAGTTTTAAAGAGGTCGCAGATCAATAATAGGAACCCACGACCTCTGGGTGAAAGGATAAACTCTGAAATATGAACTCTGTCGTGCTCCTCACACATTGCACGGCCTTCTGGGATTTACCAGCGTTTTGTGCCTTCACTCCCAGGTGACTCTGTGGCAAGTAATCACCCACTTAAAACTCAGCTCACTGATTCTTTGTGCAACTGTCATAATCTCCCGATGATCATTTAATTCCCAAGGTGTAAGCTCAGGGTTCATCAATTTGTATGAGTTTTATAATGATTAGGCATCTGAAGTAGCTGTGATGCATAAAGTTGCCTCGGGTATTTGCAATGGCTTAGTTGGAACCATTTTCCCATTGTGGGGTCCAATCCCAGTCTGGGGATTTGAGCACAAAATCCTGGCTGACACTCTAATGAGAGCGGGTGCAGTGTTGCAATTTTTGATAAAGTGTTTTTCGAACAAGAAGCTAAACTAACAATTGGTATGCACCTTGAAAATATTGTGGGGCACCATCTGAGGGAGGAAATGGTTGGTAGGTAGACAAATATTGATGAATTAATCAATATCACTGAAACCAAGTCATAGTACCTTCCTGTGCAGGAAGGAACTGTAAATGCTGGATTACACCGAAGATAGACACAAAATGCTGGAGTAACTCAGGCAGCATCTACGGATAGAAGTAATGCGTGACCTTTCAGGATGAGTCCCTTCTTCAAACTCTGGGTGGCCTTTTGAGTCGAGACCCTTCTTCAGTCTGAAGAAAGATCTCAACCTGAAAGGTCCCCCAACTCTTCTATCCAGAGATGCTGCCTGTCCCGTTGAGTTACTCCAGCATTTTGTGTCTATCTTCATATTATCTCCCTTTAACATAGAATTGTTAATGGAGGATGTGTAAATACGCAAGATATTCCAAACTTCAGCAATAACCAAACTTCAAAAGTGCTTCATTCACTGTAAGAAGCCTTGTTTGCGAGGCATAGAGGATAGAACATGGAAAGATATTCAATTCAATTCAACTTTAATGTCATTGCACAAATACTGAGTATCGGTACAACGAAATGCAGTTTTGCGTCAGTCCGTAGTAGTGCAATATAGAATTTTTTTTTAAAAAGAGGATACAGAACAATAGAAAATGCAGAATAATTAAACAATGGGGACGGAGGGACCGGAGGAATCTATCGGCGGGACTCCGAGTTCAGCAATGCGACGGTATGATTGTAGAAGCTGTTCCTCATCCTACTGGTACGATAAAGTCCAGTAAAGTCCAATAAAAGATAGCCTGAGGGTCTCCAATGAGGTAGATGGTGGCTCAGGGCTGCTCTCTGGTTGGTGATAGGATGGTTCAGTTGCCTGATAACAGCTGGGAAGAAACTGAATCTGGAGGTGTGCGTTTTCACACTTCTGTACCCCTTGCCTGATGTGGACTTCCATATTATAGGGAACTGCAGATGTTAGTTTATACCAAAGATTGACACAAAGTGCTGGAGTAACTCAGCAGTCTAGGCAGAATCTCTAGAGAAAAAGGATGGGTGACGTTTCGGGTCGGGACACTTCACATCTTCACATCACCCATCCTTTTTCTTTGGAGATGCTGCCTGACCTGCTGAGTTACACCAGCACTTTGTGTCAATCTTTGGTATAAACTAACATCTGCAGTTCCCTATAATATGGAAGTCCACATCAGGCAAGGGGTACAGAAGTGTGAAAACGCACACCTCCAGATTCAGTTTCTTCCCAGCTGTTATCAGGCAACTGAACCATCCTATCACCAACCAGAGAGCAGCCCTGAGCCACCATCTACCTCATTGGAGACCCTCAGGCTATCTTTTATTGGACTTTACTGGACTTTATCCTGCACTAAATGTTATTTCCTTTATCCTGTATCTATACACTGTGGACGGCTTGATTGTAATCACCTTTCATCTTTTTGCTGACTGGATAGCATGCAACAAAAATGGCTTTTCACTGTACCTTGGCCCATGTGACAATAATAAACAAAACTAAACTAAATATCAACTATCAACCATTCATTTACAACCACTTAGTTAAACTAATCCAAAATTAATCTTATTTTATTCTTCCCAGATTCTAATACTCACTAGGGACGATACTAGTGCCTAACTAATTAGTTTAGTTTAGTTCAAAGATAAAGCATGGAAACAGGCCCTTCGTCCCACCGATTCCATGCTGGCCAGCGATTACCCTTACACTAGTTCTATCCTACACACTATGAACAATTTACAGAAGCCTATTGACCTACAAACGCACACATCTTTGGAGTGTGGAAGGAAACTGGAGCACCGGTTTTGTGGTCACAAGGAGAACGTACAAACTCTATACAGACAGCACCTACAGTCAGGATCGAACCTGGGTCTCTGGTGCTTTAAGGTGCCACTCTGTCACTATGTCGCCCTATAATATACCAAAACATTAGTTTTTGTGATGTGGGAGGAAACCAGAACACCCAGGGGAAACTTCTTTAGTCACAGCAAGAATGTGCAATCTCCACACTAATATCGCCTGAGGTCAGGATTGTACCAGGGTCTCTCGTGCTGTGAGGCAGCAGTTCTAGTAGTTGTGCAACATCTCCAGTGGGAAATGTTACCCGAGTTTGTTCTTTTTTTACATATTTTTGTTAAGAACTTGCAATAGAAATTAACCCTGGTTCAGTGGCGCTATAAATATTGCATAGTGCCCTCAACACCCTGTACTCTCGTCTCTGATATTTAGTTTGAACAACTTTAATGAAACTAAATTCTTAAGTAGAACAGCACAGTCTGCCAAGAAAATATCTCTGGAGAATTTACAAAGATGTTGCTGGGACTCGAGGGCCTGAGCTATAGGGAGAGGTTGAGCAGGCTAAGACTTTATTCCTTGGTGTACAGGAGGTTGAGGGGCAATCTTAAGGAGGTGTATAAAACCATGATGTGAATAGATAGGGTTAATGCACAGTTTTTTTCTCAGGGTAGGGGAATCCAGAACCATAGGATATAGGTTTTGGATGAGGGGAGAAAGATGTAATACAAACCTGAGGAGCAACTTTTTCACTCAGAGAGTGGTGGGTAAACGGAACAAGCTGCCAGTGGAGATGGTTGAGGCAGGTACTATAACAGCATTTAAAATATACTTGGACAGATATAGAATAGAATAGAATAGAATAGAATAGAATATGTTTATTGTCATTGCACAAAACTGAGCAACGAAATTCCATTTGCTTCTCCTCCGTTAAAAGAAATACAACACAACAACCAATACACATATGTACAGTTAATAGTAAAATAATAGATACATTTTTTTTAAAGTTTAAAAGAATTTAGCAGTATTCCTCGAAGTTACTTCTTGCTTCCCAGTGTTCACTATTGGAGTTAAGCTCTTTTATCGCACATGGGTAGAAACTATTTTTTAGTCTACCGGTGCGAGCCTGCAGAGACCTGAGTCGCCTCCCCGAGGGTAGCAGAGTAAAAAGGTGGTTGGCAGGGTGGGATGTGTCCTTCTTGATATTTATGGCCCTGCGCAAGCATCGGGCCTTGTATATGTCATCCAAGGAGGGCAGGTTAGCGTTTGTAATGCGCTGCGCAGTTTTTATAATTCCCTGCAGCGCCCTCCTCTCAGCCACAGTACAGCTGGCAAACCACACCAGGATTCCATAGGTGAGGATACTTTCCACGGTGCATCGATAGAAGGACAGCAGCAGCGGCTGTGAGACGTTAGCTCTCCGCAGAGACCTCAGGAAATACAGCCGCTGATGAGACTTCTTCAAGAGAGTGACGGTGTTCATTTGCCATTTGAGGTCCTGGGAGATGTTTATTCCCAGGAACCTAAAGTCGTTGACTCTCTCCACCATGTCTCCTTTGATGTATAAGGGAGCAGGTTCCTCTCTCCTCTTCCTCCTGAAGTCAACGACAAGTTCTTTTGTCTTTGATGGGTTTAGTACCAGGTTGTTTTTGGTACACCAGACAGTCAGTTTTTGGACTTCATCCCTGTAGGCAGACTCGTCATCGTCAACTATAGATAGTTGGTGATAGACACAAAATGCTGGAGCAACTCAGCCGGAAAGGCCACATCACTGGAGAGGAGGAAAGGGTGACTTTTCGGGTCGGGACCCTTCCTCAGATCCCCCCCCCCCCACATCATCCATTCCTTCTCTCCAGAGATGCTGCCTCCCGCTGAGTTACTCCAGCATTTTGTGTCTAACTTCAGTTTAAACCAACATCTGCAGTTCCTTCCTATGCATAGATGGTTGGCATGGACTCGGTGGGCTGAAGGGCCTGTTTTCATGCTGTATCTCCCTATGTCTCTATTGTATTTTCAGTGAGTGTTCGACTTACACATTTCAACTTGTCTCTTGAGTCATTGTTATGAAAATAAAAATAAAATCTGACTGTTTCACAAGCAAAGGAAAAGTTACAACAGACAGAAGGTTTAAGTGAGCAGGTTCAAGTGGAACACAGTTCCTGCAGCTTCATCAAAGGCAGTATTAAAGGCTCTATCCATCGCATACCTCTCATTTTTGCAGTCATTGTACAATTAGCGGAAGAATGACAGGTGTGATTAAATGCAGGTAAGTCATGAGTTAATCATTTTAATCATTGGAGGATTGCAAAGCATTTAATGAACGTATAATTGAGCACTGCAACTGGCCCTTTGTGCTTGATACAGCAACAGTAACTTATAATCCCACACAGTATGGGAGGCCACCTGATACCATTTGCATGTATAATGGAATATGTGTGTGTGGCTGTATGTTTTTATGTGTCTATGTGTGTGTGTTTGTGTATGTGTATATGTGTGTGTCTTAATGTGTCTATGCATGCATGTATGGTGTGCGTGTATGTGTCCATATGAGTCTTTATATGTGTATGTGTGTATTTATGTGTCTACGTGTGTGCATTTTATGCAAGTGTTTATGTGTGTCTGTTTTATGTGTGTGTGTGTGTGTTTATGTGTGCATATTGTGTGAGGATTTGTATTTTTTGTGTTTGCATGTGTTTATGCTTGTATGTTATATATGTGTTTATGTGTGTGTGCGTACGTGCGTGCGCGTGTGTGCTTGCATTAAAGGAACATTAAAATGGGATTCCATCAGAGCTGACCAGCTTGTCAGGTGATCCTGTGCCTTCTGCATCTGTGAACCTCCCTCAGGCAAAAGAGACATCAGAGGGACACCTTCTGTTCAATGCATAACACAGCTTCCACTAACAGGAATTGCATGCTCCCAGCCAAAGGTCTTTGTAAACCATTGCTTCTGTTTCCAACGCACTGGGATTATCCAGCAATATGATGCTCTTCAGGCACAATTTTTAGTTGGTGTGCATGGACTCTAAATGATTTGGTTAGACACAAAGTGTTGGAGTAACTCAATGGGTCAGGTAGCATCTCTGGAGAACATGGATAGGTGAAGTTTCGGGTCAGGGTCCTTCCTCAGACTTCTTCATTCTTCTGAAGAAGGGTCCCGACCTGATATGTCACCCATCCATTTTCTCCAAAGATGCTGTCTGACCCGCTGAGTAACTTCAGCACTTTGTGTCTATCTTTGGTATGAATCAGCACCTGCTGTTCTTTGTTTCTACATCAAATGATTCTGTTGTGTTTAAGTTCAGATACAGTATGGAAGCAGGCCCTTCAGCCCATCGAGTCTGCACCGACCAAAGATAACCCCTTCACACTCGTTCTATGTTATACCTGTTTTGCATCCTACACACTGAGGGCAATTTACAGAGGCCAATTAACCTACAAACCTGAACGTCATTGGAATGTGGGAACAAACTGGAGCACCAGGAGGAAACCCACACACTCACAGGAAGAATGTGCAAACTCCATACAGAAAGCACCTAGATCCTCGACTACCTGAGCAACAGACCACGATCAGTCAGGATAGGGGACAAATCATCCTCCACGATAATCCTCAGCACTGGTGCTCGGCAAGAATGTATTGTCAGACCCCTTCTCCACTCCTTATACACCCACAACTGCGCAGTCAAGTACAAATCCAATCCAATCTCCAAATTCGCGGACGACATCACCTTTGTGGGCCAGATATTAAATAATGATGAGACGGAATACGGGAAGGAGATTGAGAACCTCATGACAAAGGAGATAGTGATCGACTTCAGGAAGCAAATTGGTACACATACCATGGTATGTATTGATGGCACCAAAGCAGAGATAATTGAAAGTGTTAAGTATATAGGAGTACATATCACCAGCAACTTGTCCTGACCCAGCCATGGCCAAGAAAGCACACCAGCACCTCTACATCCATAGAGGGCTTTGGAAGTTGGGCAACTCTCACCAACCTCTACAGATGTGATGTAGAAAGCATTTTATCAGGATACATCACAGCATGGTTTAGGAACAGCTCTATTCAACCCTGCAAGAAATTGCAGAGAATTGTTGACGCAGCCTGGACCATCATTCAAACCAATATCCCTTCCATTGACTCCATTCATACTTCATGCTGCCTCAGCAAGGCCACCAGCATAATCAAGGACCAGTCTCACTCCAGTCACTCCCTCTTCTCCCCTCTCCCATCAGGCAAGAGGTACGTAAGTGTGAAAACACACACACCTCCAGATTCAGGGACACTTTCTTCCCAGCTGTTATCGAGCAACTGAATCATCCTATCAAAAACTAGAGAGATAGGTCCTGAGCTACTATCTACCTCATTGGAGACCCTCGGACTATCTTTAATTAAACTTCACTGGACTTTATCTTGTACTAAACGTTATACCCGTTATCATGTATCGGTACACTGTGGATGGCTGGGTTGTAATCATGTATAGTCTTTCTGCTGTCTGGTTAACATGCAGCAAAAGCTTTTCACTGTACCTTGATACATGTGATAATAAACTAAACTAAACTAATTCAGTCAAATCATGCCATGCATGAGTACATCAGGTAGTGCAAAAGAGAAAATAAACTGAGTGCAGAATATTGTGTTACAGCTACAGAGAAAGTGTAGATTAAAAAAAAGTGCAAGGGCCTCAATGAGGTAGATTGGAAGTTTGAGAACAATTTTTCTAACAGATAGTTGATAGTTGAAAAAATATACTGAAATAATTTCAATAGCAGATGGATCTGGATAGATGGCGGTTTGGGTTGGGATCCTTCTTCTTGAGTCCAAAGAGTGTGTCCCAACCCGAAACGTCACCTATCCATGTTCAACAGAGATGTTGGGTAACCCATTGATTTACTCCCACACTATGTGATTTTTGCCTGCAAATTTCATAATTCTACAATGTATGATTGAAACATGAACAAAAACATAGATAGTTACACGGAGACAGGCATTTCTATTTTATCTGGAAGGACCCTTCTGTGATTTGATTTCAAGGCGAGACATGTTTGCAACAAATTAAAAGGTATAAGGATAATGTGAAGCATACTACAAAGTGGATTTAATATTCCTAATGATAGATTTCTTGCAGCTGACATCTTCAGATGATCCATTATAGTAGGATAAGTGTTACCTTGTAATATTTGTTTGAAGGTCAGAAAAGAAAATGGAGATACTTCATGGAATAAATTAATGAATAGCTCAACAGATGTGAAGGGTGATTAACTTTAAGTAAGTTTGTTTTCCAACATCAGTCACCACCTCAAGCACATGTCCTCTGTTCCATTGCTCGGATTTTAGCTCTTCCATCAGGAGATCTAACCTTCAATCATCACTATGTACGTTAGTCATAGATTCATATAGCATGGAAACAAGCCCTTTGGCCCAACTCGTTCATGCTGACCAAGATGCTCCATCTACACATTTGGCCAATATTCCTCTTATCCTTTCCTAGCCATGCACCTGTCCAAATGACTTTTAAATGTTGCTATAGAACTTGTCTCAACCACCTCCTCTGGCAGCTCATTCCATACACCCACCACCCTCATGTGAAAAGGTTCCCCTTCAGGTTCCTACTAAATCTTTCCCCTCTCTCCTTAAACCTATGTCCTCTGCTTCTTGATTCTCCTACTCTGGGTAAAAGGTACTGTGAATTTGCCCTATCTATTCCTTTAATGACCAATACAACTTTATAAAATCACCCCCCTTACCTGCGTTCCAAGGAATAAAATCCTCACCTGCCCATTCTCTCACTAGAGCTCAGGCCCTCAAGTCCTGGCAACATGCTTGTAAATCTACCATTTGGAATCATTGTTCCCCTATACTCTCTGTATTGCAACACCGGCCCTGCCTGATGACGAATTCATCTTTAAAATGTATTTATTTGATGATTGTTTCAGTTCCCTGATCTTTATCCCTATTTATTTCCTACATTAATCCTTAACTTCATTGTGCTATAATAATCACATTGGAATGCATAGGATATGAAACATAGAAATTGGCCATTTAGCCCAACCAGCCCATGCTGGCATGTATGGTCCACAAAAGCCTTCTGCAATCTAATCAACCGAGTTCCTCCAGCACCTTCTGTTTTGACTTTTGGCTTTAGAGAGACAGACCTTCGGCTAACTGAGTCCATCAGCGATCACCCGCTACACTAGCACTATCCTACACACTAGGGACAATTTACAATTTTTTTACTGAAGCCAATTAACCTACCAATCTGCACGCCTTTGGAATGTGGAGGGAAACCGGAGCACCCGGAGGAAACCCATGCGGTCACAGGTAGAACGTACAAACTCCGTACAGACAACACAGCTCCTTCAATCTTGACTCAGTTTGCATGGAGACGGATGTGTCTAGCATCCTTAGTAGGTATTACCTCTTTACCTCTTTCACGTGAGGACATCACATATTGACGCCAAGCACTGTGCCTTGGTAAGGCTTGTGTCAGAGGCTGTGATTGCCTGACAGGCAATGTTATATTTTGGATCTGTATCAACCCAGGAATTCGCATTATAAAAGAAACCACATTAAAATGTAACTTTAATAAGCAAACTGAAAGAAAAATTAAAAGCTTTGATCATTAATGAAGCTCGATTAGGCCCTCGCATACCAAATAGCTGAATGTAGACCAAGAGAGTAGGGATTTAGTTCACGCATTCTCCAGACAGGTCTTCACCTTTCTATGAACTGAACGAGAGTGAGATAATTCTTCTACCTACCGCTGTGTCTTTAGCTTAGAGATAACCGCAAGGCAACAAGCTCTTTGGCCCACCGAGTCTATGCCGACCATTGATCACCCATTCACACTAGCTCTATGCTATCCCACTGGGCGGCGCGACTCGCGTCAGCAGCGGCCTCTGCAGTCCGTCTGCGTTTTTTATTATTTTATGTCTATGTTTTTATGTAGTTTTTGTTATTTTTGTTGGGGTATGTGTGTGGGGGGGTGGGGGTGGTGTGGGGGGTTGGGGGTAACTTTTAAATCTCTCCCTGCACGGGAGACCCGACCTTTTCTTTGTCGGGTCTCCGTTGTCGTTGGGGCTGCAACGAGGAGCGGCCTCCAACAGGAAGACCGGGGGCTCTGGTGCCGACTACTTACCTCACCGTCGCGGAGCTGGCCGAGTCCAGAGCGGGTGGAGCTGTGGTGGACGCTGCTGCGACCCGACCCCCGGAGATTCGGAGGCTGCAACTGCGGGTCTGGCGGACGGCGGCATCGGGAGCCCGCGGGTCCCTGGAGGGAGACCGCTTTTCAGGGCTTCCGCAACGGCGACTTCTCCCGCCCGAGTTGCGGGGTTGAAGAGCTCCTGGAGCGGGGCCTACATCACCGCCCCGCGCGGCTTGGAATGGCCGCGGGAGTTTGCGAGCGCACGCCGGGGGCTCTAACACCAAGACCCGGTGTGCGGCCTTGCATCACCCGGCGTGGCTTTAATGGCCACGGGACAATTCGCCATCGCCCGCCGGGGGCTTTGACTTTGACTCTGACATCGGGGGGGAGAGTGCAGTGGAGAGATAAGTTTTTGCCTTCCATCACAGCGATGTGATGGATGTTTATGTAAATTATGTTGTGTCTTGTGTCTATTTGTTTGTAATGTATGGCTGCAGAAACGGCATTTCGTTTGGACCTCAAGGGGTCCAAATGACAATAAATTGAATTGTATTGAATTGTATTGTATTGTATTGTATTTTTCATCCACTTTGGCCCACTGAGTCTGTGCCAACCAGCGATCAACCCATACACACACAAGCACTATTCTACACACTGGGGGCACTTTACAATCTATACCAAAGTCAATGAACCTACAAACCTTTATGTCTTTGGAGTGTGGGAGGATACCGGAGCACCCGGGGAAAATCCATGCAGTCACAGGGAGAATGTACAAACTCCGTCCAGATAGCACCCGTAGTCAGGTTTGAACCCAGGTCTCTGGCACTGTGAGGCAGCATCTCTACCTCTGCATCACAATGCCGCCTTGTTTATTTAAAGGTAGGCCAACAGTGTTTACAGAGGCCAAATAACCTACAAACCACACACTTCTTTGGGATGTGTGAGGAAACCGGAGCACCCAGAGGAAACCCACACGGTCACAGGGTGAATGTGCAAACTCCGCACAGACAGCATCCGAGGTCAGGATCGATGTTCAGTCAGTTAATAATTGTGTGAAGCACTTTGAATCAGTGAGGAAGGGAGGCTGGTTTGTGTGATGGTTCTTCTGTAAAGATCATTGATAAATCAGAAACGTTTATCCATGTATTGGTGGCTTCACGGTTACAGAGATGAGACGAGCTTCTGATATTTTAGACATTCTTGGCTTATTTACTCGAACTTAAATTGTCAGACTAACTAATAGTCACATCTTTGAGTCACTGGCCTAGAAATCTGGCAATGTGAAGATGCAAAGAGTGAGAGGAATAAAGGCTAGACTAGAGGTTGTTGCATTAAGCTGAGAGGGGCAAAGTGTAAAAGAGTGGATGCCTGGAATACATCGCCAGGGTTGCTGGTGGAGGCAGTTTTAGAAGGTTTTAGATAGGCACATGGATATACAGGGAATGAAGGGGTATTGATCATGTGCAGGCAGATGAGATTAGTTAACTTAGCATCACATGTGGCTCAGACATTGTAGGCCATAAGGCCTAACCCAGTGCTGAACTGTTCTACATTCTATGTTGGTAGGGATAAATTTATGAAAAATCACAGTTTTGTTTAGAGATACTGTGGAAACAAGCCCCATGGCCCACGAGTCTACTCTGACCAACGGTCACCCCATACACTAACCTACACACACCTGGGAGAATTTTTACAACTTACCCGAAGCTAATTAACCTACAAACCAGCATGTCTTTGGTAGGTGGGAGGAAACAAGATCATCTGGAGAAAACCCACACGGTCACAGGGAGAACGTACAGACACCGTACACACAGAACCCATAGTCAGGATCAAACCTAGGTCCGTGGCGCTGTAAAGCAGCAAGTCTACCGCAGCATCACTTTGTTGCTTCTTGTTGTTGAAGTCTGGATCTGCTACTACAGAAATATTTGTGTAAGTGTGCGGGTTCACTTGGTGAAACAAAAACTCATTCCATCAGACTCACACCTACCCAAGCTGTAAGCCTAATGTGCAGCAGCTGAGATTTCCTAACTCCATGTCCTGTGAGGACCTGTCTGACGATATGATAGTTTAAAACCTCTCTGTCCCCTCAGGGAGACATAAACAATCCCACAGCACTGCTTTCAGGAAGAGCAGAGATTGTCTTGGCCAATACTCTTCCCTCATCTGACAGAGAGTCATGGAGTCATGGTCACACAGCGTGCAAACAGGCCATTCGGCCCAACTTGCCTACACTGTCCAACATGCCCCATCAACACTAGTCCGACCTTCCTGTGTTTGGCCCATTTCCCTCTAAACCTATCCTATCCATGTACCTGTCTAAATGTTTCGTAAACGTTGCGAAGGTACCTGCCCCAACTACCTCCTCTGGCAGCTCGCTCCATACACCCTCCACCTTTCGTGTAAAACGGTTGCCCCTCAGGTTCCTCTTAAATAAGTCAGTGGTCAGTGGTCAATGGTGCGTTATTGTCACATGTCAATGCATGGGGAAATTCTTCTCCTCCATATGGTTGGGCAAAGCGTACATAAAAAGTCCGATGAGACCGTATGCAAGAAGCACCAGATTTTGCCGCCAAGTCCAGTCTGCCCTCTCGGTCTTACGAGCGTTGCCCGATCCAGGTAAGCCCCAAGCTGCTGCAAGGCCTCTAGCAATTGCATTCCTTGGACGTGTGGATCGTCCACCTTTGTGCCCCCTAGGGTGACTCTTGCAGCTGACCTTGCCGTCGTGGTAGGCCAGGCTGTGCCAGGTGAGGATTTGTCCAGAAATATGTGCCTGACATTCAGCATGGACTTGGGCCAAAGGTTCTGTTTGTGTGCTATATCTCTCCAAGCCTTTACAACTCTGCAGAAAACAGAAAGTTGTTGTAAAAATGCAAGACCTTCTTTTGGGCTGCTACTTCTAGTTAAACCTTTTGAGATCTGACTTCAGGGAAATTGAGAAGAATATGGAATTGCCATGAGATCATAAGCGATAGGTGCAGAATTAGGCCATACGGCCCATCAAGTCTTCGCTGCAATTCAATCATGGCTAATCTATATCTCCCTCCTAACTTCATTCTCATGCCTTCTCCCCATGACCTCTGAATGGTTCAAGGGTCAAAGATCATGAGGTTCAAAAGTGTTTAATTGTCATATACAGGTCTACCACCATCTTTGGTTCCACAGCTATTCTGGATTATCCACTTTGTTGGACCAACAGAGGACGCGGCCTCCGTGAGGAGTCCAACGGTTCCGGAATGGTCCACCAACGCCGCCGGGGGGTGGTGATACCGGCCTGCAAATTCGGCCATAGAAGTCGGCTACGGGAACAGATATGCCGGCTCCGGCCACGCCGGAGTTCCAGAACCCCAGCCACAGGGGGAAAATTCGACCTGCCAATCGGCCGCAGGAGTTGTGATGAGGTCAAGATCGGCTGCCTCATCTGACCTAGCCACCACATTTTTGGAGGGACTTAAAGGATGTGCTGGACCACCAGTTGCCGGAAAATCAGTGGTGGATCTATATCATGACAACGGAACAATGAAATTGTCCCTTACAGCAGCAAGACAGGCCTGTAAACACAATACACATGGATAATATATAATAGATAAAAATTCAATAACACAATAACCCCAATACAAGTGAGAAAGCACAAGTGGTTCTGTGAGGTTAATTCATGCAAAAGCTGACTCCAAGAAACAAATAGCTACACAGATCATTATTATACATTTGAGTTTTTTAGATGTAGACTTTACCACCTTTGGCATAATTCAGTGTCCATCCATAATTACCTCTGTGCAGAGCCCAGAGTTACGAGGACGTTGCCAAGACATGAGGGCCTGAGCTATAGGGAGGGGTTGAACAGGCTTATTCCTTGGCGTGCAGGAGGCTGAGGAGTGATCTTATAGAGTTGTGTAGGATCATGAGGGGACTAGGTAGGGTGAATACACCCTGGGCCGTTTACTCAGAGTAGGCGAATCAAGAACCAGAGGACACAGGTTTAAGATGAGAGAGGAAAGAATTGATAGGAACCTGATGGGGCAATATTTTCTCACAAAGGTGGTGGGTGTATGGAACTAGCTGCCAGAAGAGGTAGTTGAGGCAGATACTATAACAACATTTAAAAGACATTTTGACTGATACATGGATAGGAACATTTTATAGAGGTATGGGCTAAATGCAGGCATCTGGGACTTGTGTCGAAGGGGCATCTTGGTTGGCATGGGCAAGGTGGGGTGAAGGGCCTGTTTTGAGCTGTATGACTGTGACTATGAGCCAATTACTTTGGTTGGATCAAGATTCACACAAAGAACGGTCTGGTTAAAAATGGCCATTTCTTTCCCTGAAGGATACTAATAAACTAGATGGATTTTTGAGACAATCCGGTTGCCTCACGGTTACTGTTTATGAGACTAGCTTTTGCTTCAATATATTTCATTAAAAAAATAAAAAAATTGCTTGATCCAAAATTCCCAGCTGCCATGGTGGGATTTGAACTCATATCTCTGGAGTAATGGCCCAGAAACCTGGCTGCTAGCCCAGTAACTTAACCATTGCACCACCATCTTCTTCCTGCATGTTCCCAAGACATGGACTATTTAACAGCAGGCTCCTCAAAGCATTGGAGAAGTGGCACCTACACTGATGCCACAAATTCCTTGGAATCCATTAAGTAAACCAATGCCAGTGAACCTTTCCTGGCCAATATTCCTAGTAGAGCCTCAAATCACAGTCAGCTACAAGGGACTGGCTAGATAGTTTGTGGTCTTAATATAGATTGCCAACACAAGATAGACACAAAATGCTGGAGTAACTCAGCGGGACAGACGGCATCTTTGGAGAGAACGAATGGGTGATGATTGAGGTCGAGACCCTTCTTACTTTGCACCACAACAGGAGTTTAGCAGATGGACAGAGGAAAATATATACAGGCATGTTGTCAAAGTTTTTAGTTTAAAGATACTGCAATGAAATAGGCCCATCAGACCACAAAGTCCACACTTGACATGTTCACATTAGTTCTATGTAATCACACTTTCTCATTCACTCCCTCCATGCTAGTGGCAAAGCAATTAACCTACAAACCTGTTTATCTTTGGAATGTGGGAGGAAAACGGAGCACCCTGAGAAAACCCACGCGGTCACAGGGAGAATGTGCAAACTCCACACAGACAGCACCGGAGGGCAGAATCGAACCCTGGTCTCTGGCAATGTAAGGTAGCAACTCTACTGCTGTGCCACTGTGCTGCCCACCATCCAAATTCCATCATCTATACAACCTACCACACCAACCAACGATTACCCGTACAATAGATCTATGTTCTCCCAGTTTCGTATCTTACACAATAGGGGCAATTTACAGAAGCCAATTAACCTACAAACCCACACGTCTTTGTAGTGTGGGAGGAAACCAGAGCACCCAGAGGAAACACACATGGTTGCAGGGAGAACGTGCAAACGCCACACAAACAGCACCCGAGGTCAGAATTGAACAAGGGTCTCTGGTGCAGTGAGGCACCAGCTGCACCATTGTGAAAATTTTGCATAATTGGCACATGGGAATCCCTAGTCCCTATTAATTCAAACACAGATGAAGCACAGATATACTGTAAGACCGAGAACCTTGAGTCTTTTGGGATTGGGGTACATAAAATGGTTCTTTAGCAGTTTATTATCGTGTGTACCTAGGTAATGTGAAATTCTATTTTATATGCAGAGCAGCACTTACGTACAAGACTGTAAGAATAGTTAATTACACTGAGACAGTACACAAGCATTGCCATTTTTCCCTTGTCATCTAGTACCAATCAAATTCAAAGTTGTTAAAAATTGTAGTCCTAACTTTAGAGGGAATCATAGTGGCACAGCAGTGGAGTTGCAGCCTTACAGCGTCAGACACCCATGTTTGATCCTGACTATGGGTCCTGTCTGTATGGAGTTTATACATTCTCCCCGTGACTGAGCGGGTTTTCTCCAGGTGCACCAGTTTCCTCCCACACACCAAAGCCGTACAGGTCTGAAGAAGGGTCACGACCCAAAACGTCACCCATTCCTACTCTCCATAGATGCTGCCTCACCCGCTGAGTTTCTCCAGCATTTTGTGTTTACCTTTGATTTTATCCAGCATCTGCAGTTCTTTCTCACACAGGTTAATTGGCTTCTGTAAATTGTAAATTGTCCCTTGTGTGTAGGATAGTGTTAATGTATTGTGATCGCTGGTCGGCACAGACTCGGTGGGCTGAAGGGCCTGTTTCCATGCTGTATTTCTAAAGTCTAAACTTGGCCATGAAGGCCTATTGTCCTGGCGGCAGCAGAATGATTGAACGGTTGATTGATTGATATTTTATTATCACATGTGAACATGTCGCAGTGAAATTCTTTGCTTTGCATACAATACACAAGGAGTCACCACAGATAGGGCACCACGACAGTTGGAAATTGCAGGGGTCCGCCTGGCCAGGTGAGGTTGTCAATGTCTGCCGTCGCTCCGTGCCGCTGCAGGCTGCAGGCCACATCTGATCCGTGTTCTTGGTGTATGAAAGGAACGTCTTATCTCCCATCCACCCGCCACCAGCCCCACCTCAGTGCCTGAGACTGAGGGCTGTATCGAAAGGAGACACAAAATGCTGGAGTAACTCAGCGGGACAGACAGCATCTCTGGAGAGAAGGAATGGGTGATGTTTCGGGTCGAGATCCTTCTTCAAACTGAAGACTTTGGGTCTTCAAACTGAAGAAGGATCTCGACCCGCAATGTCACCCATTCTTTCTCTCCAGAGATGCTGCCAGTCCTGCTGAGTTACTCCAGCATTTTGTCTCTATCTTCGATTTAAACCAGCATCCGCAGTTCTTTCCTGCACACTGTGGGTTGTATGTTGGTCTCATCAATCACCTCAGAACCCACACAACTGGAGTGGAAGTACACAGTCCTCAATCCCGAAGGACCACCTCCGAAAAAGGAAGCCTTGTTTATAAATCTTGAGCTCTCCAAAGAGCTCGGAGTTCTCATTGTGTCTTGGCTAATCTTTCTTCCTCACTCAACACCACTCTCTGTGTACAAATTGGCGGCTACGTTCGCCCACTACAACAGTGAAAGTGATTCATTGGATGCCCCAAAGTTTTGAGCACTAACGCACTAAACTAATCCAAGCACGCCAAACCTCTCCGTCCCACCTTACCCATCAACATGCGATGGGACGGAGGAGGGGTGGTATAGCTTGGTGGAGGAGGGGGAAGAAAAACTCCAGATATAAATAGAAGGGCTTAAGGAAAAAATAACATGCAAACCAGCGCAGCATTTGTCCAAAAGAAACAGGGCTTGTTGTTCATTAACACAGTTGTCTCACATGGGTGTCATGCTGCCAATACCACACAGCAGGTATATTTAATCCAAGTGTGAAGAAGTCATTTTCTCCTGCCTAGGACACACTAACACCAGCTCAATGGGATTCCTGCTTCTTTTGCTCATTTCCTTGGGTAAACATTTGGGCAGGCTAGCCCGGTTTCATTCAGCGTCACAGTTTGCGCCTTCAACAGCACACTTCCCTTTCAACTGAGGTAACTTCATGCTGGTTTAGTTTGGACTAGGAGACAGAGTGTCTGTCAGAGTTGGACTCTTTCCTTCACCCACTTGAAAGCGAGACAACGTATCCCAGTGGCAGAAACAGGAGTTTGGCACAGAAAATTATGTACTTAAGGCAGACTCCAAATACTGGAGTAACAGGCAGCACGGTGGCACAGTGGTAGAATTGCTGCCATACAGCGCTTGCAGCGTCGGAGACCCGGGTTCGATCCCAAGAACGGGTGCTGTTTGTACGGAGTTTGTACGTTCTCTCCGTGGGTTTTCTCCGAGATCTTTGGTTTCCTCCCACACTCCAAAGACGTACAGGTTTGTAGGTTAATTGGCTTGGAAAATGTAAAAATTGTTCCTAGTGTGTGTAGGATAGTGCTAATATGCGTGGATCGCTGGTCGGCACGGACCCGGTGGGTCGAAGGGCCTGTTTACGTGCAGTATTTTTAAACTAAACTAAACTCAGCGGATCAGGCAGCAACTCTGGAGAAAAGGGTTAGGTGATGTTTCGGGTCGAAGCCCTTCTTCAGACTGAGAGGCAGGGGGGTGGAAAACTAGAAGTATGAAATGGTACTGAACAATCAGAGCCAGACCAAGGAAAGGTGGAGCCCACAATGGTCAATTGTTGGCTGTGGAAGAAGTGAGAATGAAGGGATGTGACCAGTGGAACTGGCAGGATGAACAGGGTGGGGGATGAGCAGAGAGAGAGGGAAGTCAGGGGTTACTTGAAATGTATTTAGTTTAGTTCAGTTTAGAGATACAGCATGGAAACAGACCTTTGGCCCACTGAGCCCAGGCAGGCCACTGATCACCCATTCACATTAGCTCTATGTAGACACAAGGAACTGCAGGTGCCGGTATACCAAAAATATCACATCATTCTGGAGTAACTCAGCAGGTCAGGCAGCATCTCTGGAGAACATGGATAAGTGACATTTCCGGTTGGGAAATTTTTTCAGACTGAAATTGGAAAATTAATATATTTCAGGATTCAAAGCAATCCACAAAACTGCACTTATAGGCAACCAAAGATATAATTACTATACCCATGTTCTCCCGAGATGCTGACTGTCTTGTTGAGTTACTCATGTATTTTGTGTAACACTAGTTCTATGTTGTCCCATTTTCTCTTACACACTGGGGGCAATTCACAGAGGCCAATTAACCAACAAATCCACACAACTTTGGGGAGACCGGAGCACCCGGAGAAACACATGTGGTCACAAGGACAACATGCACACTCCACACAGACAGCACCCGAGGTCAGGATCGAATCTTGAGCCAGGCACTAACTGCTGAAAGGACTCAGCGAGTCGGGCTGCATCTGTGGAGGGAAGTGGATGACGTTTAGGGTCCAGACAAGAGACAAGTGAAGAAGAGTCCCGACCTAAACTGTCGCCTGTATATTTCCCCCCACAGATGCTGCCTGACCCGTTGAGTTTAGTTTAGTTCAGTTTATTTTAGAGATACAGCACAGAAACAGGCCCTTCTGCCCACTGAGTCTGTGCCGACCAGCGATCACCCCATACATTAGCTCTATCCTACACACGAAGGACAATTTACAATTTTACAGAAACCGACTAACCTACAAACCCGCTTGTCTTTTGGATTTTTGAGGAAACTGGAGCATCCGGAGAAAACCCACATGGTCACAGGGAGAACGTACAAGCTCTGTACAGACAGCGCCTGTAGTCAGGATCTAACCCGGGTATGTGGCGCTGTAAGGGAACAACCCTACCCCTGCGCCACTGTGCTGTCCTGCAGCACTTTGTATTTTGATCAAGGCTTGGCAGAATAGGGATGAAGGGGTGTGGGTTTGATATTGTACAGTGGTTACGAACACTCGGCTTCCTTCGATGTAATTTACAGAAGATGGAAAGTGCGGCTCAAAAGAAACGTTTACTTGGGCAGGAGAAGGAGTGACTCAGAGAAAATATAAAAACCAGTGGGGCTTTTAATCCTTCCCTTTTCCTTCCACCATGGTGGAAGCCATGTGTCTTGTGGAGGTGGAAAAGGTTTAAACAAAACACTTAGCTGTCGGAGGAGGTAGTTGAGGCAGGGACTATTGCAATGTTTATGAAGCCTTTAGACAGGTACATGGATAAGACAGGTGTAGAGGGATATGCGCTAAACGCAGGCAGGTGGGACTAGTGCGGATTGGGCATGTTGGTCTGTGTAGCCAAGTTGGGGCGAAGGGCCTGTTTCTATGCTGTATGACTATGACTCTATTCTCACTTTCTTTTGGTTGTGTCTTGGGCTTCACCTTCAATGTATTGTTGCTTCTTTTATGCTCCTTTCCAAGGATTGTTCTGGAGAAGAATCTATATTTGCTGAGAGGTTCTGGGGGGTTTATAGCCCATTCTGTCCAGCTCCTTGAATTCCTGACCAGACAAGTTATCCGATCAGCATATTTTTCGTGACAACGTTGCCTGAGGCTGGAGATGGAGGCAGGTATGATAGTGGCATTCAAGAGACTTTTGGATAGACAGATGGATATACAGTGTTTGGAGAGATATGGATTATGTGCAGGTAGATGTGAGTTGGGCTTGGTATAAAGTTCAGCACAGACATTGTGGGCCAAAGGGCCTCTTCCTGTGCTGTACTGTCCTATGTTCTATGAGCATCCACAGATTTCGAGAACATTGAACTCCAAAGTTTCACCACCCTCTGGTTGAAGAGACTTATTTTAATCTCTGCTCCTAATGTCTGATTTCCACCATACCTCTTATGGCTGAACAACAAATACTGGTCTTGCCAGCAAATGCTTGGGCCTCAAGAAAGGGCAGCGCGGTGGTGCAGCAGTAGAGTTGCTGCCCTACAGCGCCAGAGACTCGGGTTTGATCCTGACTATGGGTGCTTGTGTGTACGGAGTTTGGACATTCTCCCTGTGACCTGTGTGGGTCTTTTCTGGGATCTCTGGTTTCCTCCCATGCTCCAAAGACGTTCAGGTTTGTACATTAGATAGCTTGGTATAATTGTAAATTGTGCCTCATGCCTTCAGCCTTATTGTTCTCTTAGGACAGTGTTAGTGTGTGGGGATCGCTGGTCGGCGTGGACTCGGTATGCTGAAGGTCATAAGGTCATGCGATAGGAACAAAATTAGGCCATTCGCCCCATCAAGTCTACTCCACCATTCAATCATGGCTGATCTATCTCTCCCTCCCAACCCCATTCTCATGCCTTTTCCCCATAGTCCCTGACACCTTGTCAGGGTCTGTTTCCAAGCTGCATCTCTAAACTAAATTAAACTAAAAAAAAAGGAATATAAAGATATTCTGCAAAAGTTCCACATTCCGTTTGATATAATTAGCAGATTAACATTGGAATACAGAATGGCTTTAAAATACCACACTAGTAGAAAATTGGCAATATAATCCAAACTCCAATGACAGCTCATAAAGAGCAGGAAGAAAAGCGCGGAAACAAGAACAGCAGATGCTAGAAAACTGAGTTGGAATGGCATTTTTTACTCTTGGTCACGAGCTAAATGTCTTGTCAGGAACCAGGTGCTTTCCAATGCACTCTGAGCAACACCACAGTAAATCAGCAAGCATAAGTTTGAAAAGGTGCTTAAGAAAACACCAGATATTTCTTGCAGGCAAGCCTTCAATGAAAAGTTTTTAAGAAAAAAAGTCTTCATCTGAGATTAAGATATTGATAGCTGGAGGACATCAATGATTTGGGAGTGATGTGCATAAAGAAAGGCTGGAGGATAAATTCCCATTGAATTTAAAATGTCAATTATGTCTCTTTAAAACACTAATATTGCTGCCCCAGGAGTTTGCAAAAGAATCATTACTGCATGGAATTATATGTGAGCAAGAAAAACAAAGGGCTGCGGAAACTCAGCGGGTCAGGCAGCCTCTATGGAGGGAAAAGCCAGACAGCATTTTGGGACGGGACTTGCCGAGTTTCTCCTGCACTTTGCCAACAAAGGCTGCTTTATCATAGACTTATACAGCGCTGAAACAGGCCTTTCAGCCCGACTTGCCCATGCAGACCAATATGCTCCAACTATATTTCCCACAATAGGCCCATATTCATCTTAACCTTTCCTCTCCCTATAGCTCTGAGCCTCAAGTCCTGGCAACATCCTTGTAAATCTTCTCTGCACTTTTTCCAGCTTAATGGCACCCTTCCGATTGCACGGTGACCAAACTGACCACAATACTTCAAATATCTTGTACAACTGTAACATAAGATCCTACTCATATCATTACCGATGAAGGCCATTGCATCAAATGTCTCCTTGCCCACCCTATCTACCTGTGATGCCACTTTCAAGGAACAATGTACCTGCACTCTTATAGCCCTCTGCTCTACAGCACTCCCCAGGGCCCCATCATTCACTGTAAAGGTCTTTCTTTTTACTGAGCTTCTTGAATGTTGTCAAGGCTGCACTCATCCTGACAGGTGGAAAGTAATTTGTTATGTTCCTGAGTTGTGTCTTTTCTTGGTGAAAAGCCAAGGCTTCAGGAGATAAATTACATATTGTGGCGCCACCTAGTGGTTAGGCCACTTACTGAGCGAACCCTCGGCACTAGGACGGGTCATGTGACCGTGTTTGGCGGGAAGAAGTTGTCACGTGGTTTAGGAGTGTGCCCGGGTATATATAATCAGAACTCTGGGAGAACTCTCCCCAGTCGCATGTGTGCTGTTCTCTGTATTAATCAATAGAGATTACTTTGATTCACAATGCGTGGCTCGCAATAGTGGTGACCCTGACGATCCAAAACGGTTATTTTTGATTTGCATATTGGACGCAGCCAACGAACTACCCCAGCAACACAAAGTCGCCATCAATCCAGCCCAGCCGAATGCCGTCTCTCTTAAGCTGCCCATGTTCTGGACATCGCAGCCCCAAGTGTGGTTTCAGCAGGCCGAGGCCCAGTTCCATATTCAACGTATCACGGCTGATGACACTAATTATAATTGTGTGGTCGGCTCGCTGGATCAGGAGACGGCCGGTCGCCTGGATGAGGACAAGTACGAGGGCCTCAAAGTGCTTCTCCTGCGTACCTTTGGGCTCAGTCGCCGTGACCGAACAGCACGGGTCATGCACATAGGCGGGCTCAGCGATCGCAAGCTCAGGAGTGAAATGCTTACCCTAATGGACGGACATCAGCCCTGTCTCCTATTCGAACACACCTTTCTGGAGCAGATGCCGGACGACATTCACATGCTCCTCGCAGGTGAGAATTTTACTGACCCCCTACAACTAGCGAAGCGTGCAGACGAGCTGTGGCAGTCCAAGCAGCAAGGCGACGTTTCGATTGGTTGGGTGTCGGCAGTGCCTTGGAATGCCGAGTGACTGGGCCATGTATCCACCAGGAGTTTGGCTGCACCGCCAGTCCCAGGTGACACCGGTAAAGGGAAGTGGTGTTACTATCATCAGCGCTGGCGTTCCGCGGCCCAAGAGTGCCTCCCGCCCTGCTCGTATCCGGGAAACGCCGGGGCCGGCCGCCAACAGTCACTGCAGCAGCCGGCCAGAAACACCACCTCTATGCTTGGGACCGACATTCGGGATGATGATTCCTCGTTGACATGGGTGTGGAGGTTAGCGTTTTGCCTCCATTGGGGGTCAACACCCGTTCCGGCAAGCGGGGGCCCTCTCTGACAGCAGTAAATGGCAGTTCCATCCAGACGTATGGGGTTCGTATGGTCCCACTCTCTTTGGCCCCTGGACTTTTGCAGTTGCGGATGTCTCCCAGCCGTTGCCGGGCGCCAATTTCCTCCGGGCTCAATCCCGGGTGGTGGATGTGAGGGGGCAGCGGCTCGTTCGTCTGCCTTCGTTTCCGTGCCTCCAGTTCTGGGGGTTCTGGGGGTTCCTGTGGTTAGGCCACTTACTGAGCGAACCCTCGGCACTAGGCACTAGGACAGGGTCATGTGACAGTGTTTGGCGGGAAGAAGTCGTCACGCGGTTTAGGGGTGTGCCCGGGTATATATATTCAGAACTCTTGGAGAACTCTCCCCAGTCGCATGTGTGCAGTTCTCTGTATTACTCAATAAAGATTACTTTGATTCACAATGCGTGGCTCGCTATAACATTGTGAAATATCTACCGTCTGACTTGCTCTTATAGCATGGTACATATGGCTGGTCCTGTTGCAACTCCAGGATACTGATATTGAGAGACTCAAATGATAGTTCATAAGTTCTAGGAGCAGAATTAGGCCATTCGGCCCATCAAGTCTACTCCACCATTCAATCATAGCTGATCTATCTTTCTTGTTCAACCCCATTCTCTTGCCGCCTTCCCATAACCCCTGACACCCATATTAATCAAGACTTGTCAATCTCCACCTTAAAAAATTCCAATAACCTTTGACCTCCACAGTCTTTTGTGGCAATGAATTCCACAGATTCACCACCCTCTGACTAAAGAGATTCCTCCTCATCTCCTTTCCAAAGGTACATTCTTTTATTCTAAGGCTGTAGCCTCTGGTCTTAGACTCCCCCACTAATGGAAACATCCTCTCCACATCCACTCTAACCAGGCAATGATGAAAATGTCATTGAATGTCAAAGGTAAATAGTTGGGTTCTAAGATTCATGGACAGCTACATCCCAACAACCATCAGGCTCTTGAACTCAACAAAACACTAATTGATGCACAGTGTTTGAGCAGCTCAGGAAAACTTGGATAGGTAACGTTTTGGGTAGGGACCCTTTTTCAGAGTCCAGACCTGAAACATTGATCTGAAAAATAGTCCCGACCGGAAATATCACCTACCCATGCTGCCTGACCCACTGAGTTACTCCAGCTCTCTGTGTCTTCTTTTGTAAATCAGCATCTGCGGTTATTTGTTTCTACAAAACGCTAACTAAACTGTGAACTATGTACAGTCTTGGGTGCTCTAAGGCCTTTGGGTTATTTGCAATAATATTGGGGTTTTATTATTGATTGAATTAAAAATGGTTTATTGTGGTAGATTTTGAAAACTGTGTTTACAGGCCGCTCGCTTTCGATCGCTCTCTGCTCACGGATTTCTTCACGTCCAACACCAAGTCTCATGGAAGACCTCCTGGCCATCCTTCATATCTTTCCCAATCCAGCTGTTTGACATGTGTCATTCCTGATAGTTGTTGATGGGTTCCTCCCACTACAGAAGAGAAGGCCATGAAAGGCCTGGATAGAGTAAATGTGGGTAGGATATTTCCACTAGGGGAGAGTCTAGGACAAAAGGCCATTACAAAGGAGATGAGAAAGAGTTTCTGTGGTCAAACGATGAAGAATCTGTGGAGGTCATTGGGTATTTTTATGGCTGGGATTGACAGAATCTTGATTTGTGAGGTTATCAGGGGTTATGGGGAGAAGGCAGGGGAATGTGTTTCAGAGAGAAAGATAGATCAGTCATGATTTAATGGCAGAGTGGACTTCAAGACCTGTCTGAAGTAGGGTCTCGACCCGAAACGTCACCCATTCCTTTTCTCCAGCATTTTCTGTCTATTGGCAGAGTAGACTTGATGGGTTGAATGGCCTAATTCTGCTCCTAGAACATATTTGAGCTCCAGCAGTGTCAGTACATGTTATTTTCCCCTTGGGTACCTCTCTAGCTTCCCTTTAAATCCATCAATGCCACTAGCATCAATTACTCCATATGATAGCGAGTTCCACATTCTTCCCATTCCCTGGGTAAACTGACCTCTCTCCTGAATTCCCTCTTGAACACATTAGGGATTATATTACATCCCGGGTTTTGGTCCCCCCAAGTGCAAACATCCTAACATTTCTGGCTGCCAAGGTTATTCATAACTTTAAAGATCGCCACCAGAGTTAGAAAAACAATGCACGGCATGGTGCTTCGTGTAAATACAATATTTTCAAAACAAAATTTTGAACCATGAGGAAATGATATACCTGTGGATGAGAGACTTTATGGAGCATTATACGATGAAAAGTGGATGAAGGACTGTCAAGAAATAAAGAGAGTTAGAGCCAAGAAATTGAAAGCACCGCTGCCTATGATGGGCAATATAGTTTCTGAGGGACGACACAAAGTGCTGGAGTAACTTTGTGGAAGTCATTGCCAAAGAATGTTGTGTGGAGGCCAGGTAAAAGTATCTTTTTAAGGCAGAGAGTGACAGATTCATGATTGGTATTGTTGTCAGAGATTATGGGGAGCAGGCAGGAGGATGGGATATAAAAGAGGGAAATGATTGAATGGTGGAGTAGACTTGATGGGTCAAATGGTCTAGTACTGCTCCTATAACTTGTGAACAGTAGGTTCAGGCAGCTGAGTCTGGAGAAAATTGATGGGAGATGTTTCAGGTCGGGGCCCATCTTCCGACTGAAAGTAGCGGGGAGGGAACTGGAGGTAAGGAACGGCCAGAATAAAGCAATAAATAAAAGAAAAATAATGGCCCTTTGTTGGCTGGGGAAGAGATGATGATAACAAAGTCATACAAGGATGCGAACAGTGGAACTAGTAGGACAACTAGCGTAATGGGGGGGGGGGGGGGGGGGGAGAGGGAATGCAAGGGTTACTTGAAATTGGAGAAATCAACGTTCATACTGTTTTGAGGTTGCAAATAGGTGGCAGGACGGAAGGTACACAAAAATGCTGGAGAAACTCAGCGGGTGCAGCAGCATCTAATCAAAGTAAAAGATGCTGCTGCACCCGCTGAGTTTCTCCAGCATTTTTGTGTACCTTCGATCTTCCAGCATCTGCAGTTCCTTCTTGAACACAGGTGGCAGGACGGGTTTATTTTGCTTTAGAGATACAGCATGAAACAGCTCCAACTAATCTTCTCTTAGCCTTTCAGCTCTAAAGAATCCAACACCAGCCTCTTCAGTTTCAACACACTGTGAAAAGTTTTGATTAATGTCCTCGCTCTAGTAAACCTTCACTAGATATTTTCAAAGCTTTCAAACATATTTTCCAAAGTGCATGGCCCATAATCGAACAAATGTGATGAAAGCAGATTCAGTAGTTGCTGTGTCCTAAACAAATGTTTTATATAAGTTTACCATTTCTCATAAGTACCTTGAGTAATAAAGCAAACATCCCATGTGATTTTTAAAAAGCTTTATAAACTTAATCTGCCTCATGTAGAGATTTGTTTACACAATGCCCTGGGCATCTTGATCTAAGTCTCTTTTAAAATTGTTTTCATTTGCTCTCCCATTCTTGCTTACAGATGCACCACGTTATAATTCTCTGCATTGAATTTAATCTGCAACATGTCTGGTCGTTTCAGCAACCATCAAATATAAAAAAAACAACGCAGATGCTGAAAAAATGAAATAAAAGCAGAAAATGCGAGAAACACTCAGCTGGTCAGGCAGCATCTGTGGAAAGGGAAACAGAGTTAATGCTTCAGATGCAGGACCCTTTGTGAAAAATATCAGCCCTTCTGAAAATCTTCTTTACGTTAACATTGAACATAGACTAGTACAGAACAGGAACAGGCTCCTCGGCCCACAATGTCTGTGCCGAACATAATGCCATGATAAACTAATCTCATCTGCTGACACATGATCCATATTTTTCCATTCCCTGCATATCCATGTGCCTATCTAAAAGCCTCTCAAAAGCCATTCTCATATTTGCCTCCGCCACTATCCCTGGCAGCAAGTTCCAGTCGCACACCACCCTCTGTAAAAATTGTCTCTGACAATTCCACTCTGGGAAAAAAGAATATACCCTTCTCCAATTTTTAATTTTGGTCCATCTACATACTTTATAATTACGTAATTTATGCTCGTCATTAATATAAGCAGAAAGGAATAGTAGCCACATGTTTCGTATTTTTTATGGCCATTCAGCCCATTGAATCTATGCTGGCTCTTGGGGTAGTACCATCAGTCCAGTTCCTCCACTGATTTCCCTGTTACATTCACTTCCATAAAACCATCAACTGGATTCATCTCTCACTCACTACAGAAGGGGTAATTTATCAATGGCAATCAACCCACCAACCAAAAATGTGTCAGCAGGTCAGTCAGCATCTATGGAAAGATGAACCAGTGTTAATGTTTCAGGTTTAGACTTTTGACTTTAAAGATAAAGTGTGTAAACATGCTCTTTGGTTCACCGAATCTGCACCAACCAGCATATACAAGTTCCATCCTACACACCTGGGAAAATTCACAGAAGCCTATTAGCCTACAAACCTGCATGTCTTTGAAGTAGAAACATAGAAACATAGAAACTAGGTGCAGGAGTAGGCCTTTCGGCCCTTCATGCAAGCACCACCATTCAATATGATCATGGCTGATCATCCAAAATCAGTACCCCGTTCCTGCTTTCTCCCCATATCCCCATATGGGAGAAAATCGGAGCACACAAAGAAAGCCCATTCTTTCACAGGGACAACGCACAAACTTCATAGAGAAAGCACCCGAGGCCATGATTGAACCCGGTTCTTTGGCGCTGTAAGGCAGCAACTCTACCACTGCGCCACTGTGCCATACCGAGATCCGAGATCCCTCTCAACCCCATTCTCCTGCCTTCTACCTGTAACCATTGATACCCGTACAGTTCTATGTTCCTGCAGGGTTAAAGCCAGGTTGTTTGAACTGTGATATCAATATTACCCTGAAGAATAATACTGTTTACCTTCCTTTAGATCAAAAATAACAACCATTCAGCAGTCTGCTTTCCATTCATTAGCTACCTTTGTATCCAGGTTGTCCCTGTCCCTTTCAGTCCATGAGTTGAATAGAACAATAATATTTATTATGTGATACTTGTCAAACCTGCTTTCAAAGCCATGTACACACCAACAGATAACGTCCTCACTCAGTTCCATTATTTCATCTAGAAGCTGAATCAACTTTTTCCATCCATTATTTGTATTTCACAAATTCATGTCGTCTTTCATCTTATTCGTCCATTTTGCTCTGGATTATATAATCTCTTACAATGGTTGTAGTTTTATTAGTCATTCCCTGATTGCAATCAATTTCACAGAATAATGATGGAGAAGCTTTCTCCCACTCTACTATAAATCAGTCTGAAGAAAGGTTCCAACCCGAAACATTGTTGTCAAGGGTCAAGAGTGTTTTATTGTGTGTCAAGGCAAAAATAATGCCCCAATCTATGTAGTTTATGTGTAGGAAGGGACCGCAGATGCTGGTTTAAGCCAAAGATAGACACAATATGCTGGAATAACTCAGCGGGATAGGCAGCATCTCTGGAGAGAAGGAATGGGTCATGTTTGGGTCGAGACTCTGTCTGAGGAAGAGTCTCGGCCCGAAACTTTTGCCCAGGGTAGGGGAATTGAGAATTAGAGGTTCTAGGTTTAGGGTGAGGGGGAACCTGAGGGCTTTTTTTACACAAAGGGTGGTGGGTATATGGAAGGAGCTGCCAGTGGAGGTAGTTGAGGCAGGTGTTATTGTAACGTTTAAGAAACCTTTGGACAGGTTCATGGATTGGTCAGGTTTAGAGGGATATGGGCCAAACACAGGCATTGGGGATTGGTGTAGATGGACATGTTGGCCAGTGTGGGTAATTTGGGCTAAGGGCTTGTTCACACGCTGTATGACTATGACTCTCTGGTTTCACAGAGTAATACATGCAAATACACAAATTTTGCTTTAATTGCTGCAAAATGACTTGATCTCAATAAACAGCAAGATTCTGATCAAAGTGCAAAGTCAGTCATTGATAGTCTAGGTCTGACTAGGTTTAGAAGACCACAAGGAGGTTTTAACGTGGTTTACACAATGCAATTTATTTTATCTCCATAATTTAACCTGAAGATATTACAATCTGTCTGCCCCAGATATTCCTTTTGATGAATGCTCCAGTTGCCTCAGTCGCATCCCAGAACTGTCGGTGTTTTCAACTTTGACACTGGGTGGCGCCAGCAATGGCTGCCTCGCCAACAGTCTGTCTGTCCTATCCTTTTTGTTGTTTTATAGTACGTGTTAAATGGATGTTTTAGTGTTCTTTAGCTTGTTTTTTTATGGGGGGTGGGGGTTGGGGGAAACTTTTTTAAAGCTCTTACCTCAATGGAAATGCGATTTTTTTTCCCCCGTATCGTATAGCCTAACATCGCGTTGCGGCCTAACATCGAAGAGCTAGCGGCCTTTGCTGGGAACTGACTTCGGGAGCTCCAACCGCGGCAGTCTGCGGACTTTAACATCGTGGTGCTCGCGGACCCTGATTAGAGACCGACTTCGGGAGCTCCAAGTCGCAGGATCTTCGACCGCCCCGACATGGGAGCTTCGATCGCTCCAACGCGGGGGCTTCGATCGCCTGCTGCGGGAGCTTCGATCGCCAGCTGCAGGAGCTTCAATCGCCCCAACTGCGGATGGTTCGGCTGCCCCGACCGTGGGAGAATAAATGAGGAAGAAGATTGGACTTTATTGCCTTCCATTACAGTGGGGAATGTGGGGAATCAGCTGCGGTGGAAGTTTATGTTAACTTTTATTTAGTTGTGTGTCTTGTTGCCTTTTTTTAGAATGGTTGTATGGTAAATCGAATTTCACTGTACCTTAATTAGTACATGTGACAATAAACTGACCGTTGAACTTTGTTGGTCTAGCTAGCAACACATGTTTTATGAGTTCATTGTCCCATTAAGGGCGGCACAGTGGAGCAGCTGGTTCAATCCTGACCTCGGTTGCTCTCTGTGTGGAGTGTACATGTTCTCCCTGTGTGTCCATCTCGGTTACCACAGGATGCTCTGGTTTCCTCCCACATTCCAAAGAAGCATGGCATGGTGTGTTGGAATAATGATGAAAATTGATTAGACTGCAGAGAGTAGAGGTTACAGGGAAAATTAGTGGGAGAGGGGATGGAATCATCCCGTGAGCTTTCATAGACATGAAAGGCCAATGTCTTCCTTGTATGCCAAAAGGAACAATATAATTTGCAGATAAATTACTCAAAGATACAGGCTCAGCAATAAGAAGGGCTCCAAATATTGTATAAGAAGGTACTGCAAATGCACAAAGTGCTGGAGGAACTCAGCGGGTCAGGCAGCAGCCCTGGAGAAAAGGAATAGGTGACGTTTCGGGTCGGGAACCTTTTCTCCAGGGATGCTGCCTGACTCGTTGAGTTACTCCAGCACTTTGTGTCAATCTTCAAATATTGTTGTATTGTTCCCAATTGTAAGTGTGAAGGAAAGTAATTGATAGATTGAATGTTACAAAATGGAAAGAACCCCTTTGGCCTACCAAGTCTATGCTGACCATCAATCATCTGTTCACACTAGGTGTATCATCCTACTTTTGCATTCACTCCCTACAAACTAGGGGTGATTTAGAGAAGCGAATTAACCTACAAACTTACACATCTTTGGGATGTGGGAGAAAACCCACTCAGTCACAGGGAGAATGTACAAACTTCATGCAGACGGCACCTGTAGGCAGGATTGAACCGGGATCTTTGGTGCTGTGAGGCAGCAGCTCGACCAGCTGCACCAGTGTGCTGCCTACTCTCAATCTCATCTTTCCTCTGCTTTCTGCGAATCTCAACACATTTGAATGGACAAAATAAGGAGAAAAGAAAGAATGCCGGAGATTTTTTGATGATGTAACTAGGAAAATGGACAAGGGACAGCCAGTGGATGTAGTGTACCTGGACTTTCAGAAAGCATTTGATAAGGTCCCACATAGGAGATTAGTGGGCAAAATTAGGGCACATGGTACTGGGGATAGAGTGCTGACATGGATAGAGAATTGGTTGGCAGACAGGAAACAAAGAGTAGGGATTAACGGCTCCCTTTCAGAATGGCAGGCAGTGACTAGTGGGGTATCGCAAAGCTCGGTGCTGGGACCACAGATATTTACAATATACATCAATGATTTGGATGAAGGGATTCAAAGTAACATTAGCAAATTTGCAGATGACACAAAGCTGGGTGGCAGTGTGAACTGTGAGGAGGATTCTATGAGAATGCAGGGTGACTTGGACAGGTTGGGGGAGTGGGCAGATGCATGGCAGATGAAGTTTAATGCGGATAAATGTGAGGTTATCCACTTTGGTAGCAAAAACAGGAAGTCAGATTACTATCTAAATGGTGTGAAGTTGGGAAAAGGGGAAGTACAACGGGATCTGGGGATCCTTGTACATCAATCTATGAAAGTAAGCATGCAGGTACAGCAGGCAGTGAAGAAAGCGAATGGCATGTTGGCCTTTATAACAAGAGGAATCGAATATAGGAGCAAAGAGGTCCTTCTGCAGTTGTACAGAGCCCTAGTGAGACCACACCTGGAGTATTGTGTGCAGTTTTGGTCCCCTAATTTGAGGAAGGACATTCTTGCTATTGATGGAGAGCAACGTAGGTTTACAAGGTTAATTCCCGGGATGGCGGGACTGTCATATGCTAAGAGAATGGAGCAGCTGGGCTTGTACACTCTGGAGTTTAGAAGGATGAGAGGAGATCTCATTGAAACATATAAGATTGTTAAGGGCTTGGACACGCTAGAGGCAGGAAACATGTTCCTGATGTTGGGGGAGTCCAGAACCAGGGACCACAGTTTAAGAATAAGGAGTAAGCCATTTAGAACGGAGACGAGGAAACACTTTTTCTGTGGCATTCTCTGCCTCAGAGGGCGGTTCTCTGGATGCTTTCAAGAGAGAGCTAGATAGGGCTCTTAAAAATAGCAGAGTCAGGGGATATGGGGAGAAGGCAGGAATGGGGTACTGATTGGGGATGATCAGCCATGATCACATTGAATGGCGGTGCTGGCTCGAAGGGCTGAATGGCCTACTCCTGCACCTATTGTCTATTGTCTATTGTCTAATCAGTAAAGCTATCGGGCAATTTATTTACGAGTAGAAACAAGGAACTGCAGATTCCTGATTTAGCAAGGAAAGACACAAGATACTGGAGTAACTCAGAGGATCAGGCAGCATCCCAGCATCCAGGGATACTGCCTGACCCGCTGAGTTACTCCAGTATTTTGTGTCATGACTTTGAGAGTGTTCAGTGAACCAGGCCAGAACAAGTAAACCAAAAATATGTTTGTGCACATTAATTGCATATGCGAGAAAACCAAACAACATGAATGAGCTGTCTGCCTGGGCTACAGAGGAAAATGTGGGAAAAGAAAGAATGCATATTAAAAAAAATGTCTTATTTCTTCTCTTGGCTAATAAGGCTGATTGGACAATGCTGAATGTGAAATCTTGCAATTTCTTTGTGGCTCCATCAGTGAGCCCGACAATAAATGAAAAATGTTTAGAATATGTTGGGAACCAATTATCTCCCACCCAATAGGCATGTCCACACATTGTGGTTTGTAAAGATGCCAACACGTCTCACAAGAAAATGTATAGACATCCAAATTTTTCTCGGATGTTAACTAGTTGGATCTCATGTTGAAATTCATTCTATTCATTAAATCTGTTTGGTTTAGTTTAGTCTAGTTCAATTTAGTTTAGAAATTCAGCTTGAAAAAAACCCCTTTGGACCACCGAGTCCACACCAACCATCGATCACCCGTTCACACTAGTTCTATGTCAACCGCTCTCGACCACTCCCTATAAATTAGGGGCAATTTACAGAGGGCCAATTGACCTACAAACCTGAATGTCTATGGAATGTGGGAAGGAAATCGGAGCACCTGGAAAAAACGCACGCGGTCACTATGAGAACCTTCAAACTCCATACAGACAGCACCCGTGGTCAGGATTGAACCTGTATCTCTGGCGCCATCCAAATGTAGGCAGGTAGAAAAGTCCAGTCTTCTAGGGAGTCACCTCTGGGATTCTTTGTTACCATCCTTCTGCCCTTTCTCAGACAGGGAGATCAACGTGTGTTTAACTTTCAAGGCATGCTCCCACCAAGCCCTCTGTAATATTGCAGTATGTACAACAATCAGAAGTAGCCCTACCTCTGGATGAAAACTGGAAGTGCTCTTATCTGACACCTAGTGGCTTCTTGGGTACCAACTGTAAGAGGAACACAAAAGTCCCCCAATATTCTAAATGACCCAGGCACAAAAAACAAAGGTCAACCCATGTAATAAGGTGGAAGATAGTTCTGACCTGACAACAACTTACAATCATATAGAATCTTAAATAATGGTAAAACATCACTAAGTATTTTATGGAGTGCTATCAAACACTCACAGTGCCAGATGCCCAGGTTTATTCCTGTCTGCGGGTGCTGTCTTTACAGAGTTTGTAGGTTCTCCCTGTAACTGTGTGTGTTTTCTCCGGTGGCATCGATGTCCTCCAACATTTCAAACACATGCAGGTTTGTAGGTTAATTGGCTTCTGTAAATTGCCACAAGTGTGTAGGGAATTGATGCAAAAGTGGGACACATGAAACTCGCGTACTGGTGATTGAGTGTCGACATGGACTTGTTGGGATGAAGGGCCTGTTTCTATGCTGCATCTCTTAACTCAAAACACTCAACTCTGAACTCTAAAATGTAACACTGGCTGTTAAAGAGAGTAGATTAAAAGATGGGCTTTTATGTCCGTCTTCACTACGGGCGATGCGTTGAAGATGCTTCTGCCTACAGCCTGTCCGTTTTTTCTATCTTTTTTAAATTTTAGTTTGTCTAAATAGTTTTGTTTGGGGATTCTTTCATTTTTCTATGTGGGGGAGGGGTAAGGGGGAAACCACTTCCCAGTCGCTTCCTGTCGAGGATGCGACTATTTCTCCGAGTCGGGTCCTCGCCCCCCCACATCGCAGCCTACCAGCTGGATCAGAGCAGCCTTTCCTACCGGAGACCGGGGACCGGACCAGAGCTTCAGCAGCGGCGGCGCGGCGCTGGATTCACCATGAAGCGGGCGATGCCTTTCTGGATCGTCGTTTGAAGCTCCGGAGCGTTGGGCCCGCTGCTCCAACCTCGCGGGGCTGTGTTCACGGAGCTCCCAGTGCGGGCGACGCTGATCGACATCGCGGAGTCCTGGGGCCCTTTGCCGAGAGCCGCCAGTGTTGAATCTCCACCCGGCGCGGCCTGGGGACGTCGGGAGCTGCGGACTCAGGTGGGAAGTGGCCGATTTGGGGGTCCAAGCCGCTGAGGTTGGTCTCCCGTTCCTTCAGTGCCAACATCCCGGCGAGCGGGCCTGAGCGGCTGGCTGCCCGTAGCGGCAACAGTGGAGGGCTCCGGAGGCCCCAACCACGGGTGAACATCAGAGGTAGATGACTGACTTTGGTGCCTTCCCTCACAGTGGGAAACTTTTGATTCTGCTGTGCTGGGATGTTTTATGTTGAACTCTATCGTGTGTTGTGTTCTTGATTTTATTGTATGGCTGTTTGGTGATCACATTTCACTGTGCCAACTGGCACATGTGACAAATAAATGTATCTTGTATCTTTTATCTATCTTGTACTTCACATATTGGGCGGCAGGGTGATGTAACGGTAGAGTTGCTGCTTCACAGCGTCACACACCTGGGTTCGATCCTGACTACGGGGGCTGTCTGTACAAAGTTTGTACGTTCTTCCTGTGAAGAATAAAACAAAAATGAACAAAGTCAGCACAGGCGACAACCTACGTCACCTGGCGACAACTATGACAGCACCCACGTCAGGAGAAGTCAAGCCAGGCTCATTGGCGTCAAAGCCACTGCCACCCACTGCCTCCGAAAATGTTTCAACATGTTGAAAATCTAGTGGCAACCAGAAAGTCTGAGGAGACTACTCACGACCATACAGGCGACACCCCGGCAACCATGTGGCGACAGCCTAGTCGCCTGTTGTTGCCTAAAAAATCGCCTAAATGGGACAGACCCTTTATGGAGAACGGTTCATAGCTCAGGGCCTGTACAGTTGCAAAGTCCTGCAGACAATGTTGAAGGGATGTGGAGAGACAGAATTTGGAGGAGTACAAAGACCTCGTGGGTAGGTAGGCCAGAAACCCTTCACAGAGGAAGGAGCGGGAGAAGGCATGAAGGGATTTGAAAGCACAGATACATGCTTTATAACTGTGCTGTTGTTGGCCCAGTAGCCAATGGAAATCAATGGACAAGGGGGAGACGGGGTGTAGAGAACTTGAAGTAAAAATGTAATTTGATTTAGTACAATTTAATGTGAGTCAGGACATGGGCTTCAGTTTACACAGGGTGGAAAATGACAGGCCTGGCAGGAGATGGTTGGAACGGCAAACACCAATTATTGTTCTACCAACATCCTGGTCCAAGGTTAGGGGATTGAATACTCTGCCTGTTTTCCAGAATGTGAAGTGGGCACATCAGTTCTTGGGCAGAACTGGAATGGCAGCATTTATCAATACAATGAGATGAAGTGAATGGCTCAACAGTTGTGAATGAGCCTTGCCGACGCCAGAAAAGCGCTCAGACGTCACCAAGGACATGACAAATGACCCAGGAAAGTAACAATGGACAGTTGTCAGCAATGGCCCATTGTGGGCTCGGCCTTTCCTTGGTCATCGGTGCTGGCTCCGATTTGTTCTGAACATTTAGGGCAGCACAGTGGTGCAGCGGTAGAGTTGCTGCCTTACAGCACTAGACACCTGGGTTCAATCCTGACCTCAGGTGCTGTCTGTACGGAGTTTGTATGTTCTCCCTGTGACAGCGTGGGCTTTGTCCAGGTGTTCCGGTTTCCTCCGACACTCCAAAGGTGTACAGGTTTGTAGGTTAATTGGCTTCGATAAAAATGTAAATTGTCCCTAGTATGTGTGGGTTGGTGTACGGGGTGATTGTTGGTCGGTGCAGACTCGCTGGGTCAAAGGGTCTGTTTCTGCACTGTATCTCTAAAGGAAAAGTCAAATTTCTTTTTCATACCTCTAATTTCAAGAGTTAGATTTAGCTCTTAGCGCTAAGGGAATCAAGGAATATGGGGGGAAAGCCAGAACGGGGTATTGATGTCTCTCAGTGTGTCTTGTGTGGGGGGTGGTGAGGGGATATAAGGGGAGAACTGCTTTCGGTCACCTCCTCCACGGAGAGGCGACTTTTTCCATGTCGCCTCGCTTGCGGCCTAACACCAAGGATTGGTGCGGCCTTTCCCAGAGTCGGGCCCAGAGCTTCAGCAGTGGCTACAGAGTGAACTTTTCATCACGGAGGGGGCGAGCCCTCGCCGGGGGTTGCCAGAAGGGAGTGCTCCAATCGCTGGCTTGCCGACAGTTACATCCTGAAGCCGTGGTCTGCGGGGCTTCAGCAGCCTGGGCTCCCTTGTTGGGGACTCCGGAGGAGAAGAACTCCGACCGCCGGCCCGCGGCCTACAACACCTTGAAGCCGCAGTCTGGGGTGCTTCTAGCCGCGGGGATTTCGATCTTTGACCGCCGGCCTATATCATCTTGAAGCCGCAGTCTCCGGTAGGGAAGCATCGATTCGGGACTTACCTTCCTGACGAGAGGGCCTGTAAATCTGGCTGCCCGTAGTGGCGACTGCGGAGTTTGTGGTCCTGACCACGAGGAAAAATGGAGGAGGACTGACTGGACTTTGTGCCTTCCACCACAGTGATGAATGCTGTGGTGGATGTTTTGTGTTACATTTTTATTATGTACTAGACCAAGTGCAGACCCGTTGGGTCTGTTCCCCCAACGTGCCGTTGCGGGGGGGGGGGGCGTCATGTAGCGTCACACACACTAACTACCACCCCGCACACATGCTAACAACCCCCTTGATATTAAATTAATATTATTAAATTGCTCCTTTTACCACATAACCGCCCTATCCACTGACGCATAGCCCCCAACTCACAGGCGCGTCTAGAGAGGGGGGAGTGTAGAGAGTGAGGGCAGAGAGAGAATGGGGAGAGACAGAGAGAGAGGGGCAGAGACAGAAGGGCAAGAGACAGACGGAGAGGGGGTGGAGGGGAGTAGGAGAGGATGGGTGGGTGAGGGGGGGGGGAGGGTGGAGGAGGAGGGGAGAGGGAGATAGGGAGAGAGTGGAGAGGGAGAGGGGGAGAGAGTAGGGAGGGGGAGGAGAGGGGAGGGGGAAGGGAGAGAGAGGGGGATGAGGATGGGGAGGGGAGGAGAGCGGGGATGGTGAAGGGGAGACAGGGGTAGGGGGGAGGGGCGGTAGAGGGGAGAGGGGGGGAAGGATGAGTGAGGGGGTAGAGAGGGGTGGGGGGAAGGGGAGGGGAGAGGAGAGGGGAAGAGGGGGAGGTGAGAGAAGAGGAGTGGGGGAGAAGAGGGGGAGAGGGTAGAGGGGGAGGGGAGAGGAGAGTGGGAGGAAGAGGGGGAGGGAAGGAAGAGGGTGGGGGAGTTGGAGAGAGAGTGGAGGGGAAGAGAGAGGAGGAGAGAGGAGGGGGGGAGAGAGGAGGGGGAGACAGTGGGGGAGAGAGAGAGAAGGGGGAGAGAGAAGGGGAGGGAGAGAGGAAGGGGGGAGAGAGGAAGGGGGGGAGAGAGAAAGGGGGGAGAGAGGAAGGGGGGAGAGAGAGAAGGGGGGAGTGGGGAAAGGCACGGGGGTCGGAGGGAGGGAGGGGGAGAGATCTCCCACCCCTGTCCCTTTGTGATATCATATGTAAATGAGATCCATTGTGATTGTACATCTATTCCGTTCTCCAGAGACCTTACCTGACCTGCTGAGTTATTCCTGTATTTTGTGTCTATCTTTTGGAAAGTAACTGATTGATTAACAGAAAGAGTTGTATGAATTAGGACAGGTATGGGGACACATGTAGATGAAGTCCACACTTGGTTCGGAAAAAGAGAGAGATCTACAATAATTATAGGCAGCATGGAGTAAATGAGGTGCTTGAGGAGTATAAAGAATGTAAAAAGAATCTTAAGAAAGAAATTAGAAAAGCTAAAAGAAGATATGAGGTTGCTTTGGCAAGTAAGGTGAAAGTAAATCCAAAGGGTTTCTACAGCTATATTAATAGCAAAAGGATAACGAGGGATAAAGTTGGTCCATTAGAGAGTCAGAGTGGACAGCTATCTGCAGAGCCAAAAGAGATGGCGGAGATATTGAACAATTTATTTTCTTCGGTATTCACCAAGGAGAAGGATATTGAATTATGTGAGGTAAGGGAAACAAGTAGAGTAGCTATGGAAACTATGAGGATCAAAGAAGAGGAAGTACTGACACTTTTGAGAAATATAAAAGTGGATAAGTCTCCAGGTCCGGACAGGATATTCCCTAGGACATTGAGGGAAGTTAGTGTAGAAATAGCAGGGGCTATGACAGAAATATTTCAAATGTCATTAGAAACGGGAATAGTGCCGGAGGATTGGCGTACTGCGCATGTTGTTCCATTGTTTAAAAAGGGGTCTAAGAGTAAACCTAGCAAATATAGACCTGTTAGTTTGATGTCAGTGGTGGGCAAATTAATGGAAAGGATACTTAGAGATAATATATATAAGCATCTGGATAAACAGGGTCTGATTAGGAACAGTCAACATGGATTTGTGCCTGGAAGGTCATGTTTGACTAATCTTCTTGAATTTTTTGAAGAGGTTACTCGGGAAATTGTTGAGGGTAAAGCAGTGGATGTTGTATATATGGACTTCAGTAAGGCCTTTGACAAGGTTCCTCACGGACGGTTGGTTAAGAAGGTTCAATGGTTGGGTATTAATGGTGGAGTAGCAAGATGGATTCAACAGTGGCTGAATGGGAGATGCCAGAGAGTAATGGTGGATGGTTGTTTGTCAGGTTGGAGGCCAGTGACTAGTGGGGTGCCACAGGGATCTGTGTTGGGTCCACTGTTGTTTGTCATGTACATCAATGATCTGGATGATGGTGTGGTAAATTGGATTAGTAAGTATGCAGATGATACTAAGATAGGTGGGGTTGTGGATAATGAAGTAGATTTTCAAAGTCTACAGAGAGATTTATGCCAGTTGGAAGAGTGGGCTGAAAGATGGCAGATGGAGTTTAATGCTGATAAGTGTGAGGTGCTACATCTTGGCAGGACAAATCAAAATAGGACGTGCATGGTAAATGGTAGGGAATTGAAGAATGGAGGTGAACAGAGGGATCTGGGAATAACTGTGCACAGTTCCCTGAAAGTGGAATCTCATGTAGATAGGGTGGTAAAGAAAGCTTTTGGTGTGCTGGTCTTGAGGAGGAGGAGCCATCTTGGTGAACGGCTGCTAGCAGCAGCCGTCCGTCTTAAATTCGTTTTTTTTTTTTTAGTTTTTAGTGAGTCCTGTTTTTTGTTTGTAGGGGATATGGTCTTTTAATGTGGGGGGGTAGGTGTTACTTTATTTATAGGTCCCTACCTGGTCGGTGTGGCAGCCTTTTTTCCGGGCTGCCCGTCGACCCGTCGTCGTGGCCTACCAGCGGGCTTGGAGCGCCGTTTCTTGGCGGGAACCACCCAGCACCTCGGCCTGCGTGGCGGCACTGCATTGGAGCGCTGGAGCGCTGGAGCGGAGCGGAGCGGAGCGGGCGATGCCTTGCCTGGGTTGCCGCGCTGGAGCTCTGGCGAGCTGGACCGCCGTGAGCAACATCTCCGGGCTGCGGGTTTGCGGAGCGGAGAGGCGGCGTGCGGAGAGACGGCGTGCGTAGAGGCGGCAAGGCGGCAGTGAGGAGAGCGGGCGCCGACTTTTTCATCTGGAGCCTGGGAGCGCCAAACCGGCGCGGCCTTGTCGGCTTCGGCAGCCGTGGGCTCCAACCAAGAAGCGGCCGTTCCAGGTGGCCCAGCCGCCGAGAGGACTCTCCCGACGCCGGGGCAAGACCACCCAGTGAGAACGGCCAGGGACATCGGGCCTCCGTAGAGGCAACTGCGGTGGCCCCAATAGGCCTGACTTTGGGGTGAACATGGGGTGGGGACTGGACATTGTGCCTTCCTCCACAGTGCTATCCACTGTGGGGGGATGATTTTTTTTGTCTAACTGTAGTCTTGTAGGTCTGTGTCCAAGATGGCTGCCGTGAAGAGAGAGTGGACGCTGGCACGACTTGGTTGCCGCTGCTCTCTCTTCACACTGTGTTTTTGATTTTCTGTTTTTGGATTGAATTCTGTTTTTAATTTGTGTCATTGTGATGTCTTTAATTACTTGTTTTACTCCGATTATATGTTTTTATTCCGATTACTATGTAAGGTGTCCTTGAGATTTTGTATGAAAGGCGCCCATTAAATAAAATTTATTATTATTATTATTTATAAATCAGAGCATTGAGTATAGAAGTTGGGATGTAATGTTAAAATTGTACAAGGCATTGGTGAGGCCAATTTTGGAGTATGGTGTACAATTTTGGTCGCCTAATTATAGGAAGGATGTCAACAAAATAGAGAGAGTACAGAGGAGATTTACTAGAATGTTGCCTGGGTTTCAGCAACTAAGTTACAGAGAAAGGTTGAACAAGTTAGGGCTTCATTCTTTGGAGCGCAGAAGGTTAAGGGGGGACTTGATAGAGGTCTTTAAAATGATGAGAGGGATAGACAGAGTCGACGTGGATAAGCTATTCCCACTGAGAGTAGGGAAGGTTCAAACAAGGGGACATAACTTGAGAATTAAGGGACAGAAGTTTAGGGGTAACATGAGGGGGAACTTCTTTACTCAGAGAGTGGTGGCTGTGTGGAATGAGCTTCCAGTGAAGGTGGTGGAGGCAGGTTCGTTTTTATCATTTAAAAATAAATTGGATAGTTATATGGACGGGAAAGGAATGGAGGGTTATGGTCTGAACGCAGGTGTAAGGGACTAGGGGAGAATACGTGTTCGGCACGGACTAGAAGGGTCGAGATGGCCTGTTTCCGTGCTGTAATTGTTATATGGTTATATGGTTAAGCATAGTTTCACAGTTCTTTAAAGTGCGCACCACCAGACACAGGAACAGCTACCCCTCTGTAACGTATGCAAAAAGTTGAATTCCACTGCACGTATGCCCATGTGGTAATAAAGAACCATTGAACCATTGATTATCAGCCTTCTGCTCGGTCCTTCCTAAGCTAGGGTACTGTCCGATTCACCTCTACCCCATTGCAGACATTAGACTTTGTCTCTGGATCTGATGCGCTACAATGCTGAGAAGTATTTTCTGCACTCTGTGTCTTCCCCTTTGCTTTACGTATTGGAGACACAAGGAATTGCAGATGCTGGTCAACAGAAAAAGACACATCGTGTTGGAGTAACTCAGTGGGTCAGGCAACATCACTGGAGAACATGGATAGGTGACGTTTTGGGATAGTACCTTTCTTCAGCGTCTGAAGAAGGGCCCTGACCTGAAATGTCACCTATCCATGTTGCCTAGAGATGCTGTCTGACTCACTGAATTACTCCGGCATTTTGTGTCTCTACCGATTGTACATGAGTTTGACTAAACAATTTTTTTCACTGTTGTTCGGTGCACAAGACTATAATAATAAACTGAAACCTAAACTTAAAGCTGAGGGGGGGGGCATAGTGAGGCAGTGGCAGAGTTGCTGCCTTACAGCACCAGAGGCTGGGTTTGACCTGACTACATGTCTGTATGGAGTTTGTATGTTCCCTCTGTGTCCGGCATGCATTTACTCCAGGAGCTCTGGTTTCCTCCCACACTCCAAAGACCAACAGGTTTGTTGGCTAATTGGCACATTTAAATTGTAAAGGATCCCTAGTATGTGTAGGGTAGTGTTAGTGGGCTAGGATTGCTGGTCGGCACAGACTTGGTGGTCTGAAGGGCCTGTATCTTTAAACTAAACTAATCGTGTACCTCAGCCTGTTGGCAGTTCTCCACTGAACCAACAGCCTGCCTTCAGTGCATTAATATATACTGGCTCACGTTGGAACCAAGTCCATTGGCATCCTTCCAGTAGAATGGATCATTGCCACATTACCTGAAACAAAAAAAAAAACAGCATTGGCACGAGCCTTTCCAACACCACTCTTGCATTTCCATCACTAGCACATGGCTGACCTTATCCACACAGCACAAAACTAGCTCAACATTTTCATGGCCACAAATTCCGCTCTAGGAGCGCCAAGTGTGTGCGATTTTGCCCCTCTGCTCTTCACTCAAAGCTGGGGTAAAATGGCAAAGGATGTACAATGTGGAGAGCAAGAGGTGGAGGAGGGGACAAATGGTTGGTTTTAGTTAGGTGGTGGCCCATCAGTAACGACCATGTGAGGATCTTAGTAGAAGAAGTTATAAAACAATAAAAGCATTAAGAAAAAACCCTTCAAAGTTAGTTCACTGCACAGGCTATGCCAAGATACACTCCATTGTAACACCATTAACAACCCAATTTGTTTGCGATTTCATTTTAAACATTGCAAGATTGGTTGCTTTGTTAATATTCAACCCAGGTGCCTAATAAATGGAAAATATATATTGTCAATATTTGCATAAGAATAAATTGATGTAAAACATGCGCGTTCCATGTGTGATGTTGATTGCAACCTTTGTGCTATTGGGATATGCTCCGATTATTAAGGTTGCCCTGAACTACACCAAACATAATTACAGGCTCGTTATGAAAGTCACATCACGAACATTGTTGCTTGCGTTTAGTTTTAGTTCAGTTTAGTTTAGAGATACTGCGTGGAAACAGGCCCTTCAGCCCACCAAGTCCGCGCCCACCATCGATCACCCATTAACTCTAGTTCCATTTTATCCCACTATTTCATCCACTCCTTACACACTTGGGGCAATTTTTACAGCAGCCAATTTAACTTTAAATCGGCACGTCTTTAGGATGTGGAAGGATACCGAAGACGCGGTCACATGGTGAACGTGCAAACTCCACATAAACAGCACCTGAGGTTAGGATTGAACCCGAGTCTCTGGTGTGTGAGGCAGCAGCTCTACCTGCTGCACGACTGCGCCGTTGTTTTGACGAATCATCAATTGCTCTCAGAATAAATAGTATATTTTAAAAAACTGTACATGGATGTAAACAATGAACACCTTTAATGGCATTTATGGCAGCACAGTGGCAAGCTGGTAGAGCTAATGCCTCACAGCGCCAGAGACCCAGTTTCGATTGCGACCTCGGATGCTGTCCATGTGGAGTTTGCACGTTCTCCCTGTGACCACGTGGGTTTCCTTCGGGCGCTCTGGTTTTTTCCCACATCGCAAAGACGTGTAGGTTTGAAGGTTAATTGGCCCTGTGTAAATTGCCCCTGGTGAGTAAGGAAGAGATGCAAAAATGGGAGAACAAAGAATCAGTGTGAACAGATGATCGGCATGGGCTCAGCATCCTGAAGGGCCTGTTTCCATGCTTTATCTTTCATTAAACAAAAACACGTAAACAGTACTCATTTGAAGATGTTTAAAGATATGCCTCACTTAGAAATTAAGTTAAGCTTTATGGTGAGTGGACATCACTGGCATGGTAAGTCTTCATTGCTTAGTCTTCATTGTCCTTGGCATGCATGACTTGCTTCAGCACTTCAGAGGCAAAGCCAATATCAGTCATAACATTAGCGGGTGTGGAGTCGGCCATACTAGCTGATTATTCACCTCAAGGAAATTAGTGAACAAGGAAGAATTTTCCCTGTCTAGTTATTTCATGGTCACTGTGACTGCTTTATATTCCAGATTAATTAACTGAGTGTCAATATCTTGGCTACCACGGTCCTGCAACATCCTAGATATCACTAAAAGCAGAAAAAACAAATTCCCAGCATTTATTCCCACAGATTCTGAAATGTTGATGTAAGATCTCCTCTTTGTTCTAAACTTCAATGAGTGCAGACCTAATCTGCTCAAAAGGTAACTCTTTTATCACACTAATCAACCGAGCAAATTTCTCTGAACTGCTGCCAGTATATACAGAGAGGTAAAAGCAGAATGCAGTGTTCCTGGCCTGGTCTCAGCAGTACCCTGTACAACTCTAGCATCAACTCTCTACCTTTGACTTGGACGTAATTGTAGGTGGTTTGATTAGTAAGTTTGCGGACAACTCCAAGATTGTTGGAATGGTGGACAGTGAGGAAGGCTGTTAAATTATACACTGGACCATAGATCAACTACATACAAGGGCAGAGAAATGGAAAATAGAGTCTAGTCTAAGCAAGTGTGAGGTGTTAGGAAGTCAAATGGAAGGAGAAGTCATAGGTTGATGAATCTTAACAGCATTGACGTACAGAGGGAACTTGGGGTCCTGGTCCATAGTTCCCCGAAAATGGCAACAGATGTAGACAGAGAAATAAAGAGGGTCAATTTCATTGGATGGATATTTAGTATGTCAGCAAGTCATAGTGCAGACTTTGGTTAGACCACATCGTGTGCAGTTCTGGTTGCCCCTTTGCAGGAAGGATCTGAAGGCTTTAGAGAAGATACAGAAGAAGTTTACCAGATGCCTGCCTACATTAGAGGGTATTAGCTACAAGGAAATGTTGGGCAAACTTGGATTGTTTCCTCTAGAACATCAGAAACTGAGAGAGACATAATTGGATATAAAATTATGAGTAGCATAAATAGGATAGGCACCATCTTTTTCCCAAGGTGGAGGTCAAAGACTGGAAGGCATACCTTTCAAGGCAGAGGCAAAGCTTAAAAATGTGTGGGGATGTAGAGGATGTTGGGTGCCTGAAACACACCGCCAAGGGTGGTGGTGGAGGCAGATGCGATAGTGGCATTTCAGAGGCTTTTGGATAGGGACATGGAAATGCAGCGAATGAAGGGATATAGATAATGTGCAGGTTGATGAGATTAGTTTATCTTGTTATCTTGGCATTATGTTCGACACAGCCACTGTGGGCCAAAGGGCCTGTTCATGTGCTGTACTGTTCTATGTTCTAAGCTTTGGTACAAAGGGTCCCGACCCGAAACATCACCTATCCATGTTCTCTAGGAATGCTGCCTATCCCACTGAGTAACTCCAGCACTTTGTGTATTTTCTTTTGTAGTCAGGTTGTCTTGCAATAAAGGCTAACATTCTGA